>NW_020438858.1:469040-485802 GCF_000699045.2 Agrilus planipennis | reverse complement strand
GGGTCATCTTTGTCTTCTCCAACGTCGATCTGAAACAGATACGGTGGCAAACAGATCAATAAAGAGCAATTAAAATTAATTATATCAAGTATCCTCACCTTAATTAATTATAGAACGTAACATTCCAAAGTTTACAGGTGTGAAAAGTAAACCAACTCCAGGAGAAATACTGCAGCAGAAAATTTCTTACTTCCGTAGAATTCAAATAAATATCCAGTTGCCCTAGCTCATGGGTTGAAAATTAACTGCATGATGTTACAAGGCGAAGACGAAACAGCAAATCAAGAATATAACCCGGAAAGACCACACCCATGTAGACATAGAATGTTTCAGTATAACCAAACTGAGCATTAATTCTCTCATTTATTGTATAACCTGCAGAAATGGACAAAAAAATATATTAATTACACTTATAATTAAGAAACACAAACAAAAACGCACCAAAAAGCAAGTAAAATAGCTGAATTAAAAAATAAATAAACAACAACTTTACGCCATTTTACATCACAACCATAGATCACGACATAGGTTAACGTCAAATAACACGTCAATTTACGACATAGACAACAGAAAAAGATTAAAAAGAAAATCCATAGATAGATAAACTTCATAGATAAACTCCATACATACATCAATGATAAATATCAATTTATTCTGTGGAAAATAAAAACTGTCAAGTGATATTGATGGACAATAACCGCAATTTATACTGTTGACAATAGCTAATTGTTAATAGAAATTTCATAACAGATTAATAAAGAATAATTAATATTGATCCAGTCATTTATTCTTACCATAATTAATTGTTGGCGTTGTAATGTCTACTAGTGTGAAGAGCAAACCAACCAATTCTAGAAGCGATACCACTGCAGATAATTTGTTTTTCCGGTTGTTTCCAAATTAATTTCCAATTGCCTCCCATTGTTACGGTAAAAATTAACTGCACAATGTTGCAACGTGAAGACGTCAAAAGCATCGGTTGTTTTAGTAGCACCAAAATTAACTGCAATTCCTTCTAATTTGTGGGACAACAATCTATATAGAAACAGGCAAGAAAAAGTAATTAATTACCACTTTTAAAGAAAGTAAATCAGTAACATTTTCATGTGGCGATATAGTGGTAAAGTTGGAAGTCAACTTTCACATTGATGGAAACGTCAGTTCCACAATAATTCTGCTTTTTCCATTTCTGCAAAGTTGTCTATTGAAGCAAGTTACAAATGTCCAAGAAATCAAGTTCCTGGGGCCCTCATTTAATAATTTCAATTGATACTGTTACATACCAGTTTATTATCATAAATCCCTCCTTCAACAACACACTTCTTCTTCAGCACATTGTCTCCGTTCCCAATCAAAAGGCATTTTCATGCTTTCTTTATGACCATAGGAACAGTCACTTTTTGGAGTCAATGAGAACCAATACAATCAATGCTCCACAATTTAATGGCATCTGGAGTTCTAACATCCCTGTAAAATCAAATATTATGAAAAAGTATTCAAATATAATAAATTTATCAAACAAATACACTACGNTTACGAAAAAGTATTCAAATATAATAAATTTAGACCCCCTACTAAGTAGAGTGCATAAATTAATTGTTAAAAGTAACGCCGTACCCTTTTGTCTTTTAATATCAAGCAAATACACTACATATATATAATACAGCATGTATGCTCACCTTAATTAAATACAAGAGCATCCAGGGTGAAAATTTAACAGCTTTGCTCCGAATGGAAAAAAGACACTTTCATGCTTCCTTTAGAACCATGGACACAGCTACTTTCCGGGGCAAATTAGAACTAATACAACCAAGGCTCCATAATTTCATAATTTAATGTTATCCGGAGTTCTTCTAATGTTCCTGCAAAATGAAATCTTGTGAAAAAGTGTTTAGACATAATTAATCAGCTACTTTCCGGGGCAAATTAGGACTAATACAACCAATGCTCCATAATTTCATAATTTAATGTTATCCGGAGTTCTTCTAATGTTCCTGCAAAATGAAATCTTGTGAAAAAGTGTTTAGACATAATTAATTAAGTATTAATAAAATAACGTGCACGATACATTGTTAAAATAATGCTGAACCTTTTTCTTTGTTAGCATCAAATAAATACACTACATATAGAAAATATAGTATGCATGTTCACCTTAATTAACTACAAGAGCCTCCAAGATGAAAAATTAACAGCTAAAACACCATAGGAGACGACTTATCTTTTCAGTAAGCAAAGGATATCAGTTCCAATCTCTCACAGTTGTTAACTAATCTGTGTAAACAAACAAAAACAATTATTAACCAATTAATTTAATAGATATCTGTTACGCAGAAAATTTAAATATTTAATCCTTTTCACTTTTCTCCCTTTCTCTCAAATGAAAGTCAAAATATATGCGGAAAATAGTTAAAAAAAAAAGAATTAAACACTCGTATTAAATAAATAAAACATGAAATAAAACAAAAACACGTAATAAAAAACCAATTAAAAGCCAATAAAATAACAAAACATTAATAATGGTGTCGTAGCCACCTGATGTTTGAAGATATAACCCTTAACAATTTTGTCAAATTAATTTATGCTGTGGGCAAATACGAATAATAGTAATAGAATGTGAATCAATCAAACTAACAACTAACCTTTCAGACGAAGAACAAATTAAAACTAATAGCTCGATAAGTTGAATTTAAGAGACGCGAAAACACGTCCTTCCACCTCGAAACTTTATGAACTTATAATGAACAAAACGCCTCTCAGGCTTGTCGCAAAATTGCGATTGCTACCACATGAAGCACTGATGACGTAGACAAACGCCAATCAGATGCGTTAAATTCGATGTCTGCGACGCTGTAACCAATCGCGTGCTTAGTTTCATCCCCGTTTTACAGAATTCAATTTATCTGCGTTTTTGCTTCGTGCAAGTTCCATCGCCTGATCACTACTCGCAAAGATATATATGCATTTTTGGGTATAATAAAATTCGACCAAACGGACAAGTTGAATTTATAAACATTAAACGAATGAAATTAAGAAACTAGCTAATTGCAGTATAACATTTTAGAACTACCTTATTGTTATTTTTAAAAAAATTGCACGCAATTAAAGTTTTTCTGGTAATTATATATAGTAATATTAACAAACAGTTTCTGTGGTTTAATTCTCCTATGTCTGAATTATTAATAACCTCGATGTATATTTACCTATTCAGAATTTTAAGCTTGTATAAGTTATTAGGTAACTAACTAACTACAATTTGTAGTTATTTTGTACCAAAAGATGACATAATATGTACTTTGTATACGTATACATAATGCAGAGTCAATTAATTGCATTCTGTTGTTTAAAGAAAACAAAAGATGACATGGACGATATAGACTATAGACTATTGCCCATATCAGAATAGAAAAAAAAACACTTAGAATGTATTATTCATCTCATACAGGAATGTAAGAAGTTTTAGTTATAAAACCGTTGTGAATAAATTGACAAGCATATTTCGTTGACATACGGGAGGGATGTTGTAATTTTCATTTGAGATAATTCAAAATCACAGCCAGTTTTTCCTTTCTTATGCCAAAGATGTGCATGGCCTTTTTTACAAGGGTTTTATAACTGAAGCATGCGATTTAAAAACACGGACATTATTAAAAATACAATACTTTTTGAAAAGGTAGAAATGAATTTTAGACTTCACATGCCTACGAAATAAACAACTGTTACAAATTTCTTAATGTTTGGACAAAAAATTAAAAATTCATTGCGTTGTTACCATATGCTACCAAAAAAAAAACAGGTACATTACTTCTTAATCAATTCCTATTTAGAATAAAGAAGTATCTATCTCCGTTACTATTATTACTTTATTACATTTTTATACGTTCATCACAATTCTATCAAATAACACTTTTATGTCGGCATTTTTAACTAACTATACGCATCTTTCTGATATTAAGTTTGGATAATTGATTAAACTGTTTGTGAATAATATCTATACATTACTTTTATTTCTCTATTTTTTATGTATTGTTGGGGCTTGACCCGTAACTTAATTGATTAGTAAGTACACAAAATAATGTATTTTACTGTGGTTACAAGTTAATCACTTTTAGCGAGTTAACATATTTTATTTCTGTGCTTCAATTGAATGAAATTCCTTAGTTAAATAAACTTTACTTATTATCGTCGATTTATCTAGGTTATGGATCATAAACTATACATTATGATTAACAGATTAACACGACCAACAAAACAAAAATAATCTAAACTATTACAAAAACTTATATAACTTCACGATAATGTTGACTTGTGCGCTTATCGCAATTCTGTGATATTCGAAATTCGATCGAATAATCAACTAATTGAATTTTTTAAACATAAAGGAATCAAATTTAGAAACTAGGTAATTACTGTATAAGATTTAAGAAGCATCTATCACCTTGAACATTTTGCTTTATTACATTTCTATACTCTAATCACAATTTTCCTAAATAAAGCTATCCGTTTTTTGTATGCATATTTAACTATAATTATCTTTCTCTATCAGAAATCCTATAAAAAATTGTAATGTACACGACACAAGGTAAAAATGCCCACATTAGAGAAATATACAAAACAAAGTGATAAAAATTCATTTACAATAACAGTGTTAGTGTTGGAAAAGCATAATCATTTTCATAGACTGTTTTTGTACCAAAAACATTTAGATTATTTTATTAAAATCCAATAATTTAGTTGCTTACGAATTTCGATTCGCACTGTAACATTTCTATCTTTATCTAGATCTAGACTACAGCGCACTCATTTAATTTTGCAGGAAGGTTTCAATTTAAAATACAAATTGTTTTAAATACGACTGGCGACTGTTGGTCATCTATATAGGCAACCCACTTAACTGCAAAGTATTCTGAACGTCAGGCTGCAGTAGCAGTTCTGACTTCTTTTACTTATTAAAGATTCGGCTTTCAAAATCAGGATTTAAAATATTAATAATCACGAAATAAAAACGTTTTTAAATTTGGGGTTGGAAGTGCAAATACGAAGTATTTTCTACATTCCTTTAGTTTTTAATTCACTTCAGTATCTGAAGAAGGTAACCTTATTATTGAAAAGTACTTCAAAAGTTTACTGTAGTGTTTTCACCTTACAGTTTTAGCTATTTATGATGTTCTATAACATCACCAAAGTTTTCCAGTCTTCCAGATGATATTTAATGCTTACTTTTTTGAAATATCTACATCATTAATTAATATTACTTACCTATTCACTATCACAAATCCTTCCTTCATTAAAATATCAACACATCATACTGCCTCTGTTTTCAGTGCAAAAGGGCACTTTTACGTTTCCTTTAGATACTGCTCCATCCTGAAATGAAAAGTGCTCTATATCTTCTATAATTTTTATGTATCTATAAAATGAAATGTTTATGAATGAAAGGACATACAAAAATAATTTAGTCTCCTTACTACAAAACCTGCACAACAGAAAGTTATAAGTATGTTACTAAATATATTATGGCATGTATTTCTTACCTCAATTAACTCCCAGACACAATTCAGCAAGAGCACTGTTCCATGGTACACAATTTTGTTTTCAGTAGTCAAAATCAACTGCAATTCTCTCTCTCCTTTGCAGGCCAATCTGTACAAATAGACAAGAAAACAAATTAACTACATTATTAAAAAACCACGATACCAAATAAAATACACACATAAAAGCAAGTAAAACTGAAAAAATTCAAACTGGCCACATAATAATGGTGTCAATTGTTTTTTTTTAGGAAGACAAATTATCAAATAAAAATTAAATAACCTTAATACACAATACAATTTGCGACTTTTACCGGAGCTAATTATCAAAATTATATACAATCATAATAATAAATACGATAACAACAGTAGATACGAAAATAATTAAACAATACAGTCAGGCAATTGACATATAACAGGTGTTTTGTCATTTCTGCAAAATAAACAAATATCGCATATGCAACCAAACAAACATCAGTGTAAATCAGATTGCCTAAAAGTATTTGATGAAAAATTATATGTAAAATAAAAAAAGTTTGTACGTGCTGTTATAATTGTTTTCATTTTAACAATACGTATATAAAAAAATACTAAGTACAATTAGAAAAAATATATTATAAGGGGCCCTTCAGTTCAATATTTCGAATCTCATAAAGATTTGCGAGGCAAGCATCAACAAATCAGCCTCTGCTCTCTCATTGGAAAAGAGAGGGTGATATTTACAATNATGTAAGTATCTGTATATTTAATAAAATTATGCAAATTTTACAACTTTTATTTATATGGTTGCTCATTATGATATGCTCGTTGCATTAGTAGAAGCATTTATTATTATTAGAGGTACATACGTTTATTCTTACTCACTTGAATTAAATCAATATTTCCCAGCTCAACTAAGAACAAAATAAGCGGCTTTCAAATTCAAATTCAACATTTGGAATAATGTCTTAAGTTTTAACTTGCAGACTAATTTCTCGATAATTTAAAGTGAATTAAATAAATAATAAATTGAAAACGAATAATCAATAAATTTCGTAATTATTGAGTACTACGAAAAAGAAAATGCAGCTAAACATTATATTTACATTGGTTACAGTTTTTAGTTACTAAATGAGACAGTCTATTTGTCATATTGGCACACAGTGATTCGTGTCAGAGTTCCACCTTATGACGTGGTGTTTTGTGTATTTAGTTTTAAATTATTTGAAAACGTATGTTTAGAAATGTGTTTAAATAAAAGTTATTAGTGTATGTAAAATTATCCATTAATTAAATCATTTTAGATTGCTAGAACCTATAAAAATTGACAGTTTTAGGATCTTATGATACAAATAATTTGTGATTTTTCAACTTTTATCTTTGATTAAAATATACGTAGTGCAACATGTGGACTTCAATTAACTTTAAAATAGTTGTTTTTATTATGCAACTTATATTCATATCCAATTCTCAAAAGGTAGCCCCAGGAGTTAATCCACAACAATACCAGGTAATTAAAAATTATTAAGTTACCTGTAACAGTATTTTAAATAGGTAGTTTTAATTTTAGCAGTATCAAGATCCTCAGTATAATTACCAACAATATCAGGTAGTACACGATGTCTAATGTGAATTTTAGATTTAGAAAATAGTTTGTTAATAACAACATTAAAAGAGAGTAAAACTAACTGCATGGAAATTGTGCTAGTACTAACAATAATTATAACCTACAACCCTTACTTAAATGTATTGCAATAATATGAATTAGTTTTTTTAACCAACTAAATAGTGGATGAAGTTCATTTATTGATTATTTTTAGCAACCTCCTGTTAATCAACCATCACCTATACAACATCAACAACAACCTGTTCAACATCAGCAACCACCTGTTCAACATCAACAACCTCCTGTTCAAAATCAACAACCTCTTCAGCAACAGCAGGTTCCTATTCAACAACAACAGGTACCTGCTCAACAACAAGTTCCTGTTCAACATCAGTCCCATGCTCATGGAGCACCTCAAAAAGTTCTTAATGCTGCCAATATGGAGCATGAAAAAGAGTAAGCTTAATTCGAATATACAAAATAATGTGTAGTTTTTTTTTGTATTTCATAGTTCAAAATGAGTATATTGATTTATTAGCAGTTGTATACTTTTTATTATTTATGGGGTAAATGTAATATTTAATTTCTTTTGTTAGGCATATTGCTGAACACTTAGACGTCCCAATTGATACAAGCAAAATGACCGAACAAGAATTGCAGTTTCATTACTTCAAAATGCATGATGCTGATAACAATAACAAACTAGATGGATGTGAACTCATTAAATCACTGATCCATTGGCATGGTATGTTTCTCTGTAATATATTTAATGCCTTTTTTAAATTGCTATTGCATGTTTTCTTCCATAGAGCAAAAAAATAATATTGTTAATTAATAACACTTATTACAAGCCTTCTAGTAACTCTGCACATTTTAATTGGGCTTCTTGTATGCAATTTTTGTGTTTTTATTGTGTTTGAGTTTTTTTTGTTAATACTTCAATAGAGCAAGGTGGAAAGGGTCCTAACCACGTGGAAGAAAAAATATTTAAAGACGAAGAATTGGTTACTCTAATTGATCCAATTTTGAATACTGATGACACAAATCGTGATGGGTACATTGATTATCCTGAATTTATAAGAGCACAACAGAAAGCAGCAGCTAGTGCTCAAAAGCCATAATGTGTGCGCCCATTGTAGGTTTGCTTTTGTTTTTGGGATGTTTTATTGATTTGTTTCTTGTTTTTTAAGTATAAAAATCATTTTGTCACCATTTTGAAAACGTATTTTTGAATCGTATTAAAAATTACAATGAATATATTTTAAATAGTGCAAAATTATTTAATTAAAATATTTTAGATGGATCTGAACAGCAAGTTAAAATTTATACAGACGAAGAACTGAGTGGAACAGTGGATGTATTGTTTGCAGAATTAGATAAAAACAATGATGGATTCATTGAATATACTGAATTTAAACATATAACATAATTTATTATACGCTACTGTATATTGTGTTATTGGAACTGTTCTTGGGTTGTGATTTTTTTTCATGTTTATTTATACTGTAGTTGTGGTTGGAACAAGATTAATAAAAATTTTATTTGCATTGATTTTTCTTTAATGTCATTTAATATTTAAAAGTAAGATATTTTCAATAAAAATATCAACAATATTTTTCCTCATAAACAAGGGCTGGGTATATTTTAAATCAAATTTATATGCTGCTGATGATGCAGTTTACAATTTAAGTATTGTTTTCATTTTTTATGAGACACATATGTTTGCATACAGTTTAACTGTGTATACAAAGGAACCATTAATTTAAAAAACTAAAGTATACAAAAAAGTGTATTGATCAAACTGTTACAGGAGATGACAATGACAAATTTCTACAACGATATGGACATGATACAAAATTGCATTGCCTTTAAAATAACTTAGTGAGTTCTTTTTGATGATTTAACTAACTTCTCATATTTACTTTTGCTGCTGTACCATAAAAATACAGGGATTGCTAATGATGGCAAAGACATGATAGCAAAAGCAGCCCAATCAAATGCATGGGAAGAGAACCTCTTATTATAATCCCTGAATGCAATAATACCTCCCTCACCTGGCTCACTACTCCATGCTACCTGGAACTGTAACATCATTATAAAAATTACTGTGCTACGTTAGGAGTCACTGTATTTTCAATTAAAGTGATAAAAATAAGTAATAAGTGTGAACTCACATCTGTATCTTCAATATCGGATTTATAGGTAACTTCAGCAGATGTAAAATTAAAATATCCAAATCTTATTGGTCTTACAACAACAACATGGGTATAATTAGAATGTGACGGTATTCGATCAATATGGGCTTTAAGTTGGCCACCCATCACAGCAAATGCTTCCGGACCAAAACTACGATCGTTTAGAGTAACATCAACAGCAGCTGAATTTCCAATATTGAATAACGAATACTTTACATTAATGTCCATATTTTCCACTAAATATGTATTAAGAATATGTTTCGAAACTAGTAACCTAGCTCGAGTTTCTTCTTCAGAATTACACCGGACGAATATAACGAGTACAGAACATAATATAAACAGAACTTGTTTCATTTTGGTAGTTATTTAATAAACAGATATTCTAATCCACTAAACTAGCTGCAAACACTAGTGGTAAATATATTATTTTATTACAAAACAACAGGCCGACTATCCACGTGTAAACCAACTAACAAGTGAGAATAACGGAATCTCATTCGACAAATAATCATACAAATAACAAACCAACGTTGTTGGTTATAACAACGTAACAACTGTTTGCCACGTCAAATCTTCAATATAAGACGTTGCCAAATGATTTACAGCATTGTCAAATGTATGTATTTTTTATATAGATAAACAGTTCAATAATCTGAATAAATTAATTTATTTTAAAAATTTCTTATTTAAACACGTTTAACAAATTCTTATTTAAACAATAAAAATTGTGTAATATAATTCTTGCATCGTTCAACCGTTCCATTAAATGGACCCAAATATATGCAACCAACATAAATTCCTTCGAATGGTGGTTGCATATATAAAGTAAGTACTTTTGCCCTATGATGTAATAATATAGTCAGGAATTTTTAGTTTTTTTAATAATCTTAGAATAGTTATTTCGTGACTTACATAATTTGAATATTTTGTTAATGTAATTTTGTTTTTTAAGCCTATGATAAATTTGTATTGTTGAAATTTTGGAACGACTGTATCTAAATAAATTTTAGTATAAATTTGCATGGATAAACATATGTAAAAATTACGGTGGTGAAGTAATTTTAAGATTTCGAAAAATGAACGGAATGAATAAAGCAAAAAGTTTAAAAATATTAACATACAATATATGTATATTCTTTATTTGATCCAGTCATACCAGTAAGATAATACAACTCATCCAAAACTATAAGTATAAAAAGTTAGTAAGACAACTTGTTGAAATCGAACCGTTATTTTGTCGCTAATATAATTATTATGAAAGAAAATATTTGTCTTTTACAAAATTAAAGGTAGGTATCTGCCGTTAACTCTTTATCATGAATAAATAGATTAAATAAACAAAACTCTTGGAAAATGGTCATAATTGTAATACTTTTAAAAATGCCTCAACAGGGCGAAATATGCGCATCGAGATTAGTTAATAAAAACAATTGTGACCATTTTCCAAGCGATTTATTTTTTTAATTTATTATTTGTATTCTATTAATTTTAAAAAATATTGTGTTTTGCTAACTTGATATAATGTTAGCGAAACACCTAAGGCGAATTGTATTTAAAAATAAATTTTAACAACAATTAGCCAGTTTGAAATATGCCCCGATAGAATTTTTAAAACGCAAAAATTCCCTACTTTACAACTAATCCGCTTCTTTGAGAATATGTTACGAAATTGCTCATCCCTTCACCTACTTCGTTAGATCTGCAACAAAACACCACAATATTTGTGGGGATTTGTCGTTCGCCTCGGCCGAATTAGTTGTGAAGTTTGCAAATTTATAGGAATTTTCAGTAAAACACCCCTTGGAAATGGGTAATAAACTGTAAATCAGTTTCGACAGAATTTCGCGCATTGCCATTCTGCCACGGCGAATTACTAGCAAATTCCTAGCTAGTAATCACGACAATATATAATTTCGTGTTTGCTAATTGTTAAAAATTACAGAACTCTAAGTGGGACTATTGAAAAGAGCGTCAAAATTATAAAAACTTGGCTACTGAGAAGAACTCGATTTTTATATTAAATATTTCTATTGTAAACAATAAAAAATGTGTGTGACGGAAAAATGTTTTCGAGGTTACATTTGTAATTTTTCGGACTAAATTTTAAGAAAAAAAATATGCAATATTTTGCAATTGTTTATGAATATTACTTATAACAGCTCCATTAAAATATATATATAAATAACTTCATATTCTTCGCAAAAAGTTGTAAAACATCCCTATGTATCAGTCTTTAATATATTTAAATCTTCATCCGCACAAAAGGGGTGAAACTTTAACAAAACTGTGATTTCAATTTCTTTAGGGCCAAAAAAATACCTTCAACAAACTGAGAGGTTTTGTAGTGCGGGAACAAAACTATCAATTCCTAAATTGACAAAATAAAATACCGAACAACAAATAAAATATGGTTGTGCAAATCTTATTAAAAAAAATAAGTTGAAATTCCCTAGAAGAATCGAGAAGTATTTTTTGGAAATTCCGTTTGCAAAAAGTTTGTAAGTAATCGCTTGACAGCGAATTCTTGTCAGAACACTCGAGGCATATTTTTGAGCGCACGCTCAGGCCGCTGTTCAACATGGACAGACGATTTCGACGCTTTTTTTTACACAATTAAATTCTCTACAAAAAGGGTCTACTTTTTTTTTTGTATTCGATGTAAAAGGTCCGAAAAGGCACTTTGCAAAACTTTAACTTTCAATGAACAAATGTAACAATAATATAATTCGAAGTGGTCTGTATTCTGTCGAAACTGCCAGACGCGGATCGCGATTTCGATCTTTTTGGATCTCATCAGCGCGTCGCAAGCAGCTCCGACAGAAAACAGACCAACTTTTACCTACTGTCTTAACAGTGCGTTTCAGAAAATACTACAAACGGCACAGTGAACGCCATCTGTAGCACGATGCTACATTTTCTGTCGGGCTGCCTGTGACGCGCTGATGAGATCCAAAAAGATCGAAATCGCGATCCGCGTCTGACAGTTTCGACAGAATACAGACCACTTCGAATTATTTTATTCGATTAAGCTAACGTGCCTTTCAGGTTGAGGTTGGCTACGCCAGGATTCGTTTTCAGCAAGTAGATATCCACACAAGTGGACCTTATTGAAAATACGTAATCCTAAAATGTAGCATCGTGCTACAGATGGCGTTCACTGTGCCGTTTGTAGTATTTTCTAATGGAACAATAATTTCGGAGTAAAATAAAATTTATCTTCATTAGGACATTAATGCACGATAAATTCTCACGGCTACTAGACTAATTAATCTTACTTGCGATTTAGACATTTATACACTATAAAGAATTCCTTATTTAGGTAGATATCAAACATCATTTAACTTTTTTTGTTCTGTTAGATTTATTTCGAATTTTTTGTTTATCAAATAGTTTCTATTTGTATTATTTCTGTATAAGTTTTGCACATTTTAATCTTGTTTCGCTTTACTTTAATTTATAACAACTTTTAAAAAATGTAACAGGAACTGGGTGCCTAACAAAATTTGATTAATTATGCTGCATATTTTTTGGGGCGCTTTTAAAAGCTAATTAACCCACAAAATATGAAGTCAACATTAATTATGCGACTGAACAAACAGTGTTCTATTTTTATACGTGCTTAACAGTTAGAATAATAAGTCAGAAACGATAAAAACCGAAACCATTTGACCATTGAAATTAGATTTGGAATGAAATCATTAGTTTATATGTATAACTGCAGTCGGTCATTAACGATATACAAAACTAATTGATGAGAAATATAAAGAAAAGGTTTTCAAAATCTACAGGTCATAATGTCATAAAAATTTGTTTAGTAATAATACAAGTGTTCAATCTTAATTTTTAATGAATAAACTGAAATCCATGTTGTTAATTAACAAAGTGGACGCATGTAAAATTATAGAATGGAAGTTTTAACTACAGCAAAATCAAAAATTTATGAACAAAAAAAGAAATAGAAATGCGTAGTTCTTTTATTATATCATAGATAAGTAGGTAAAGCAAAATTTATTTAAGCTTTTATAGTCTTTCGTTATTTTTTTGCGATTAAACGAATAATTTAGAAAAAAAAATGCAATTTTGACTATAGAATTATATACATGCAGCTAATTACTCTAGGAATTGATTACGTTTACATATAATTTTAGGTGAGCTTTAAAACAGTGGAATCTCTATTATTAATAAAAGAAAAACACCAGCTGATACACTTGCATGCCTTAAACTTTGTACACTATTTGACAAGCAGTTATTAAAAAAATTTCCAATCATCGTCCAGCTTCGTTTAAAATAGATTCATTAGCCCGTGACAATTACCTTTTGTTTTTGTACACCATATAACAGTAATCTACTGTTAATCATTACTGTTCATCACAACCGTTTGATCAAAACATCTAATAATTATCATCAATTGAGTCGCTAGTGAATAAACGCCTGGCACCATACTAATAACGATAAAACAGCAATAGCCACTTCAATTAAACCTGCTCTATGTAACAGTATGCCGATTTTGAGAGACAAATTATTTACTTGACTACCATTTGACATAGTTATAAGTTATAAATCCTAAGTAATATTGTAAATACGGATGTGTTTGTTTGTTACGATTTCACGCCTTAACTACTCAACTCATAATTATAAAATTTTGTACACACATTGCTAGAGATGTAGAAAACAACATGAGGCACTTTTTATAAAATAAATACTGTTTTCGAAGGATATAAAAAAAAATAGTTTTATGTGGTCGTCGATGATCTTTGACACTCAGGACAGCAACGCTAGCGAAGCCGCGGGTAAAACCTATCATAAGGTTTTGTACACACATTGTCAGGGTTAAAGAAAAGGTCATAATGTATCTTTTATCCAGAACAAAGATACCGTTCCCGAGGTATATAAAAATTAGTTTTACCTGGACGTCGATGATCTTTGACGTTTAGAACACCAACGCGAGAGAAGCCGCGGGTAAAACCTTTCATAAAGTTTTGTACATACATTGTCAGAGGTAAAGAAAAGGACATAGGGTATTTTTTATCTAGAAAAAATACTGTTCTCGAGGGATATAAAAAATTTGTTTTATGTGGTCGTCGATGATCGTTGACACTTAGAACATAAACGAGACCGAAGACGCAGGTAAAACCTATCATAAGGTTTTGTATACACATTGTCAGGGGTAAAAAAAAGGTTATAGGGTACTTTTTATCCAGAAAAAAGATACTGTTCCTGAGAGATATAAAAATGAGTTTTACGTGGTCGTCGATGATCTTTGACACTCAGGACAGCAACGCTAGCGAAGCCGCGGGTAAAACCTATCATAAGGTTTTGTACACACATTGTCAGGGTTAAAGAAAAGGTCATAGGGTATCTTTTATCCAGAACAAAGATACTGTTCTCGAGGTATATAAAAATTAGTTTTACCTGGACGTCGATGATCTTTGACATTTAGAACACCAACGCGAGCGAAGCTGCGGGTAAAACCTTTCATAAAGTTTTGTAAATACATTGTCAGAGGTAAAGAAAAGGACATAGGGTACTTTTTATCTAGAAAAAATACTGTTCTCGAGGGATATAAAAAATTTGTTTTATGTGGTCGTCGATGATCGTTGACACTTAGAACATCAACGAGAGCGAAGACGCGGGTAAAACCTGTCATAAGTTTTTGTATACACATTGTCAGGGGTAAAAAAAAGGTTATAGGATACGTTTTATCCAGAAAAAAGATACTGTTCCAGAGAGATATAACAATTAGTTTTATGTGGTCGTCAATGATCTTTGACACTTAGAACACCAACGCCAGCGAAGCCACGGGTAAAACCTATAAGGTTTTGTACACACATTGTCAGGGGTAAAGAAAAGGTCATAGGGTATCTTTTATCCAGAACAAAGATACTGTTCCTGAAGGATATAAAAATTAGTTTTACATGATCGTCGATGACCTTTCACACATATGACATATATTTGAGACATTAACGCGAGCGAAGTGGCAACAACGATAATGAGTATATTTGAAAATTTAGTAACTGTTGTAAAAAGTTAGCTCCATAATATTATTTTTATTATTAATTACGAAAGCTAATTTATTATATTATTACTAAGGATAGTTATTAGTAATTATTTATAAGAGTATCTGATCCAAACTTTATATTTATATTACTGTAATTATAGGAGGAGATATTTTATGGCCTAGTTTCACAATCTTTGCATTTTATTTACTAGGAAATGCCACAATAACAATTTTGTCAAGAATCAGAAATAGTTTTTCAAAATAGTAAAACAAAGTGTCTCCTTTTTGAAGTGAAACTTCTTTACGCACGGTAGGGTAAGTTCGTTTCATGCGAGTTGCTATGTAACGAAATCATGCAACGGATATTCCCCCTCTACTCGGCCACGTAGTCGAGTTCGTAGTGGGGATCGCTTGAGCCGTGAGCGCGCTTCAATAGAACGTTAGTTACAGGCAACTCCGGCATGTATAGCGTAAATTTTAAATTCATAGTGTACAAATAATACCATTAAACCAATTTCTTAACCCCTATCCCGGTATGTTTGTGTGTTTGAAGAAGTTTCACTTCAGTAGTGTGTTGTATAATTACACCTTCTATTTTTTTCTTAAAAACAGTATCATAAAGGATCATCTAGGAATCATTCTTTGAACTATTTATGCAAATACTACAGGAGTAATAATATTCCACAAACAATCTTCTACTTGTTTGCCCTCATTTCGCCTGTATCATCTGTATTCCGTCAACCGGTCACCTATTTCGCCGATTAGCTTCAGTAACTGGCGGAACACGTAACACTTTTTGAAGTCATACTTCTTTTGGGGAGTCGAGAGTAAATTTGCGCTCACATACGTGCCAAATTTTCAACTGATCGTGATACAAGATAGCCGCGTGGCGGGTAGTTAGTGAGCACGTGGGCGAACACCTTGTTTTTAAATTAGAATAAAAATTAATTTATGAAACAAATATGTTTTTTTAATTAAAGTTATTAAAATATTTCACTTAATGCCGTACGATATTGAAAATAATATTGTAAAAATGAAATTTTTAAGATATCTAAATTTTAAAATACAATAGAATTAACAATCGGAGACAAGAATACATAAAATTAGAAATTCGTGATTAATTAGGTTTTGCAGCATATCACGAGGTAAATAAATACTATCTATACTAAAAAAAAAGTATACGGTTCGAGAGAAAATTTGGAATTTGACCAAAAAATTTGAATAAAATAAGAAATAACTAAGAATATGGAAAATTTTTAACTGACTTTTGGCAGTGAATATGCCTTGATTTCAACTTCGAAACAAAAATATTTCGTTTCAATCTCTATTAATAATGAGCGTAAAACTTTTTAATATGTTTAAATAATAATTAAAACTTTAAAATTGCATTTATTTCAGACAATTATAAATATTATCATTATATTATCAAGTAAAAACGAGATTTTCAGCTAATTTT
>NW_020438858.1:466362-467835 GCF_000699045.2 Agrilus planipennis | reverse complement strand
TTAGCTGAAAATCTCGTTTTTACTTGATAATATAATGATAATATTTATAATTGTCTGAAATAAATGCAATTTTAAAGTTTTAATTATTATTTAAACATATTAAAAAGTTTTACGCTCATTATTAATAGAGACTGAAACTAAATATTTTTGTGTTTCGAAGTTGAAATTAAGGTATATTCACTGCCAAAACTCAGTTAAAAATTTTCCATATTATTCGTTATTTCTTATTTTATTCAAAGTTTTTGGTCAAATTCCAAATGTTCTCTCAAACCGTATACTTTTTTTTTAAGCATAGATAGTATTTATTTACCTCATGATATGCTGCAAAACCTAATTAATCACGAATTTCTAATTTTATGTGCTCTTGTCTCCAATTGTACCTCCCAAACAACCTTAAGTGGAACCATCTATGGTTTCGAAAAAACTGTTTTTATGTTGTCTTAAATGTATATCAAAGTTTGTCTTCGCTTGTATATAAACCAATACCCATTGGACAACACGCATAAATTAGTTTCTACGCCTAAGATTTTTAATTTTTAAGTTTCAGTATGTCCGAATGAAAAACGGAACCCTTATAGAATTGCCCATGTGTCTGTCAGTCAATTTGTACCGAATCTCTTGGACCGATTAAGTTGAAATTTAGTACACATATAAATTTCTGTGACCCAAACATGGACACATAACGTAAATAAATTAATATTGTTCATAGGGGTCATTTTTGGGAGGCCAATAGGACACTAAAAAAATTTTTTGCAAACTGTACCGTGTGACATTTCAAATGAAAGGGCTTGTTGCAAGGGTCTCGTTTTTAATAATTTTAAAATAAATAGTTTTAATGTTATTTAAGAAAATAGATGAAAATTGGTCNTGTTTGGGAGGTATGTCAAAATGCTACGAGACAAATAAAAATTTGGAAGAACGTTCCTCATTCAATTCTAAAACTCCTGTAAAAATTACATATCGATTCACTACCTATACCGATTGTAAAATTTCAGTTTTGTCATTAAATATATGATTATGTTTTAAAAAATGAGTAACTTAAGAATGTTCGGGAGATATGTCAAAATGCTATAAGACAAATAAAAATTTGGAAGAACGTTCCTCATTCAATTCTAAAACTCCTGTAAAAATTACATATCGATTCACTAAACCGTTAAAAAGTTGAATGAAGATTCGGGCTATAAGGCCGTGGTCTACTATGGATTCCGGCCGTGAAAGCCTTTGTTCTTATATCGTTAAAAAGTTATTGAAATTTTAAAAAATTGTAATTTTACACGTCATTTTATGGAGATTCGTTAACCGAACAGATTAAATTAATTTTTATTAACAGAAAAAAAGCTGCCAGAAATTTCAAACTTTTATATTAAGTAATTTGAACTCTGGAGAATCACTTTAGCGTAAGGTTATTCAAATTCACTAAATGGTTATCGAGGAAAAAATGAAAAATTAGCTGAAAATCTCGTTTTTACTTGA
>NW_020438858.1:367349-465082 GCF_000699045.2 Agrilus planipennis | reverse complement strand
ATATATTGTATATGTAAATAAATTTAAAATTATAAAGCTATGGGTAAGAAAGGTGTAAGGAAGTCCAGGGTAGCTAAGCTGATAATAGATGTAAAGAAATAGAGGATAAGTTTGAAGTAGGCAGGATATTGATGATGCTTATAATATAATTAAAAAGACTTTTGGAGAAATAGAGTACAGTAATAATAATCAGGAGTCATTATATAAGAAAATGAGGAAAAGAGGGGATGGGTGGGAAGAATATTTAGGGAATTTATACGCAGGGCAAGAGTTAGGAGACGTATTAGTAAAAGAACAGATAGAGAGATATATGAATTAGGATATCCCATAATAAAAGAATAGTGTGAGGTGTGAGTAAGCATTAAACAATTTAAGGAATAGTAAGGCACCAGGCAAATTATTATCTAATATCATTCAAAGTACTGACAATTTTTCTGATTGGGAATGTTGTAATCCATTTATATAAGTCAATTTCTAATGGATTGAAATATTAATCTTGAAGGCCTTACCATAATCTAACAATTACTTTTTTGTTATTTCCCTTTAGCACATATTACCTTATAAAGTATTGGTATTGAGAAAATCGAGCGAAACTTCTTCATAACATCATAAAAATCGCCACAAATAATTCATTAAGTAATATACAAGAAATACCTTGTATTAAAATGAAGTGAAAATCAAAACCAACAGGGTATTTCCCATTTGGTAGGAAGCAATGTTTTATAGCACAAGTAAAAGCAAACATTCGAAAACTGTAAATTTCTAGTTACATCATTAAAAAAATAATTTTTCAATTGTAATTATACGTTTCGGGGACGTAGTTTTTTTTTTTTTACAAACAGACCAAAATTTATAATTAATATTTGTAGAATAGTAACGTAGTTCCTACCAAGTGTCCCACGACACCACACAGGTTGTTTTATTATACTTTTTTTTGTTTTATCATCTCATTAATTTTCTTTGTTTCAGCGTTGGCTTAAAGATGTCAGTCGCAGTAATGACTGTTATACCTAATTGTAAGTGTGTACAACTAACACACATTGCTTTGATTAATTGGACGATTTTATTGTCATTTCGAGAGTTTTACTACTCGCTGGCCTGATCTAAAAAAAACTCATTAGTTCTTATTAAACAACCAATAAAAATCCGCAGTGACCATGTGTCTTGTTCAATTAATTGTAATGAAAACACCTGACTGGCACTTTGTAAAGATTGAACAGTTAGACATATTAACCGCACTTTATTTTGTGTATAATAGAAACCTACATAATGCACGAACTAATTGAGGCAAAGAAACTTGGGCAAGTCGAGAAAAAAAAATAGGTGCTTCATTGCAAACTGCTATTGGCACATTGGCAATTCGAGAGCACTGCTTCAACATCCGTTGGAAAGCAAACGGTATTATACACTTTCCCGTAAGCTTAAATTGAAACATCCAACGAAGATTATAAAATGTTTAAAATGTCGAAAGATATTTGCCTATTTTATTATTTGGTAATTAAATAGATACTTATAGCAGTATTGGCATTTAGCAAGGAGGACCTAGAGATAGCTTTAAATAAAATGGAAGCGGTACAGACAGAACAGTACTGTGTGAAAATAAATAAAGGTAAAACTGAAATACTTGTATGCAAGGGAAGAAAAAGTACGGAAAGAGCGAATATAAAGATAGGAGACGAAAAATTAGAAGAAGTGGCTGATTTTAGATATCCAGGAAGTCAGATAAGTCAGGACGGAAGGAGTAGTAGGGATATAAAGCAGAGGATAGCGCAGGGTCGTGTCGCCTTTAATAAAAAGAAGTCACTTCTATGCTCGCGAACGGTTGATTTAGAAATTCGAAAAAGGTTGGCGCGGTGCTGTACGGGTGCAAAACATGGACAATGGGCGCGGCGGAAAAAAAGGTTAGAACCGTTGGAAATGTGGTGTTATAGACGAATGACGAGGATAAAGTGGATAGAAAAGATTAGAAATGAAAAGATATTAAAAAGAATAGGAGAACAGAGGACTCTATGGAAGTCAATAAAAAATAGGCGAGATAGGTTGGTAGGACACCTTCTCAGGCATGAAGGTCTAGTCAGAGACATATTAGAGGCAGAAACAGGGGTTACGAGGGGTAGAGGTAGACTTAGGTTAGATTACGGTTCACAAATAGTTAAGGATGAGGGTTCTAGTTTTAGGGAAATGCGATGTTTAGCTCAGGATAGGAAAGAGTGGAGGTAAGTGTCCAACCAGTCTTAGGATTGACGACTCTATGATGATGATGAGGTATTTCTATTACGTTGCAGCAGAAAAGAGTACCTAACGTTTTTTTTTTTGACAAATTTCGAGCTTTTCAAATAAACTCAGTTTTGATAACGAAAATGTTTTTGATCTCCAATATCAGAGCTTGTTTTAGACTAATCGAGTTTATTTACATATGACCACAAGAATTTGATTGAATTACATTCTCCAATTTTATCAAAATAATCACTTCTGCAAATTTTCAATAATCTAACACATATTGTTCGTAATCCTTTAAAATCAAAATTGAGCTAGACGTGTTGAATTGTCGAGTGGCTGTCGAACGTCAAGGTGTTTCCGATTTTAATTTTGGATGGACTATTTGTTAAAGATTATTATAATTTGTGATTGAACCAGAAGTTGTCCATATTTTTTACAATATTTCTTTTGTGCATAAGCACACGATCAATAGAGAGTTGATAATAATCGGTGTTGGTACTGAAGTAAAATTCTATTACCTTTTGAAACGTTTCGTCGACTTTAACACCAACCTTATGAGGCTAGTTTGAAATATTCATATATTAAATACAGACTGACGAGGACAATACAGTAATTACGTATGAATATTAAAAATGATTGTATAAATCTACAAAGAAAGTTATTTGTGGTAGTTTTAATAGTGGCGTATTGTGCTAAATTATATTAAAGGTTAATTCAAAGTCATTGAGGAAATAGCTTCGGTTTCTAATTGTAGTACTGGGCCAACGGAGCTAAGTTCCTTTTGGAACCCAATATATGTGCCTGGAATGATGTTGTTTTCGCTGCAATAGTTGGATAGGCGTGTAGCGATTATTTACCGTATTATTAACTAGTGAGATTTGGTGGTAAAATTTAGGATTTGTGTGGTGTTTGTCGGCTTTTGGAATCAAATAATGTGTGCGCTTTACTATTTGTGTACGTAATTACTTGAAGTATACCGTCACAATTGACTGTTAAATGTGAAGTAGTGAATTTTTGGGTTTTCCGGAATTCTTCTTAAAAAACAAAGAGTTGTTCAGTAGACTTCAATAGAAAATTTTCAACTAATTTTTTTTTCGGAAATCTCTGGAAGAAGTCGATTTTTTTCTTCAAGAGGGACATCTTTTGATTGTAAATTCATAGATGTAAGGTCACCTTTTTAAAAGGGGCGGCAACACCTTCAAGAATCTTAAATGAAATGGAGGTCAAGTGACACATCATTTTAAAGGTGCTTTAATTGCCTTTACAAAAATGCTGACATACTTTTGTTTTCAGTTATAATTAATGCGAAAACCTAGTTGGAATTAAATAAAAGAAGTTCTGAAACAAGTTTTGATTGATTAAATGTTCAAATTGGAAGCCGTTAATTTCCATACAGTGTAATGTAACCTTTGTTCAACATTCTCTCGATGTTCTAAAGAGATAGGTTCCGCTTTGTACATAACACTGTTTAAATGGCCCCATATAAGAAGAAATCCAAAGATGTTAGATGTGACGATCGTGGAGACTATTCAATGGATCTTCTTCTATCAAACCAGTGTGTTTGGGAAAATGTTGGTACAAAAAATCACGTATAAGAGTGTTGTGTTGTCCTGTTAAATAAAAACACATCATTCCCTGTAATGTGATCGTCATTTTCAAGAAACTCCACAACGTGAGGGTAGATTAAGTCTTCAAGCAAATTGACCCGTTAATTTATGCGGTAGAAAAAATAGACCAATAATATTATTTCTCAAAATTACAGCCCGTTTTCTGAAGACTGCGAATACATTTTTCTCATAATTGCAGAATTCAAATTGCTGCAATATCTACAATTATATGTTTGTTGACGTTAAGAAAGAGAGAACATTCTTAAGAGAAGCACGTCGAATATAAAAAATCGAGATTGTTCCACAATCAGTGGCGGATTATCCATAAGGCAAGGTAGTCATATGTTTAGGGGCGCAAGGTTAAAAAGGGGCGCGCCCGGAAGTTTTTAAACCCAAAAAAAAAAAAATAAGAAAATACCTAATAAAAAAAAAGTATTTTGCAAAATATATGACCGCCAGAGGGGCGCCTATGAGGTGCTAGCCTAGAGCGCTCTCGACATTTAATCCGCCTCTGTCCACAATTCTATAACTCATCTCCTGATGACAAAATTGCATACGATGATCTAAATTATTTTCATTAACCTGCTAACCGACATGAAACTCAGATGTTTTTTAAGATCATTTGAAGACTTCTATGTGGAATTCCTGAAGTAGATTCCAGTTTTCTGGACCTTTATGTGGGATGCAATTCAACATGTTCCAAAATTGCATCCTCTGCATCCTGTTAGAGTCGCCTTTCTTGTCTTTTGTTAGCAACGAATCCAGTCTATATGAATAATTTAAATATCAAATCTCTTGTGTGGACGTGACTGAGGTTCTTACCGGGAAATTGCAAACGATCAAGGGCAGGAAATCAACATTTTCTTGCCTAGGTGCGTAATGTTAGTAACATTACCACGGAACTAAGGGTGTTTTGAATTATGTGAGATTATATACTTGCAGTATTACAGCCCTTGGTCCATGCGAAATGAAAGCTAACACTATTACTGATAAGCAGTAAGCATACTTCCTAAGTATTTGATATAAAAGTATTTGGAATATGTATTTGAATAAATTTATGGCTTCATGGTGTTTCGAATATAATTTAAATACTGATGCCGATGATTAAAAGTATTTAATATATATGTGTATTTAAATATAATTCAATGAAGGTATTCTATCTGAAATACTATATCGATTTTGAAGTGCTAGATATGCCTTCATTATAAGACTAATTCCGAAAGTGATCTGTCTATAACTGCGGTACTTGATGTACTTCTAAAGTATTTAGATTTTTTTTAATATTTTTACAATACCTACTCTATACGTATTTGTATTTAAATGCCTTTTTTAGTATTTTATCCGAGTATGGTAGTAATGGCACGGTTTCAATTTCAGTTTTATATAGTATATATAAGGAGTGTTTGAAATTTTTATTTTATATTTTGATTGTATGACAGAAGATATAGGTACTTATCTATAGCAATGCGGTTTTAAAACGTGTCGTATATTTATTAGACAATATATAAATAGAGGATGCTTTTAACATTAATTTTACATTGTTCAAAAATTCCAAACACTAATGCAGGATTGCAAAATAATTACATTATCGATTATAAAATTGATATAAATTAATTACATTAACCATTGCTATTGTAATTAAAAGTAAATGCATTATTCGCAACCCTGTACGAATGTAGACTGTCCAAAACGGAGCAAATCGGAAGCCGGTTCGATTTTCGTTCAATTAAATTATATGTGGTGAAATGCCTTTCAAGCGAGTCCGAATTTTGATTATTGTGGATTAGGACAATAATCGAGCATTAAATAGATTTAAAGTGTTAGCAATTGGGTTTGATAAAGTGTTAGATGCTGCGATTGGGTACATCCAAAGAACAAGAGGGCTCCATTGGTTAAGAAGTGGGTTATAGGTGCTTGGTTAGCTTGCAACTACAACTAGCGGCTTCTAGTTAGAGCAAAACACCTTCAACGCCGTTCAGACCGTCTTGGGCCTTCGCCGGTTCACCTGCTTCAAGGACGCGTGCTAACTCAACACTATCCTTTTCTTCTTCGGCCGGTTAATTATTGTAACTTGGAAGAATTGCAAAGATGCGCGTAACTACTGTCGTTGTGATTTTCGTCCTTTGGAACACTGCCGATGGTCAACTTTGGAAATTACCGGAAGAATTGTTGAATAGTTTTCCGTGGTTTCGGCAGGCGAAAGCTGGTGAGGGCAGCGAGAACACTTTGCCAACGAGCAGCGTTTCGACCCCGCCGTCGTTATCATCATCATCGCATATTATAACGACTATTTCGGAAACGGCTTCCACTACGAAAAAACCGACAAGTCCGGGCGCGATAGCAACCAAAAAAGTGGTTGCACAAAAGACAACTGCAACTGTCCGTACGAATACGACGAAACGTAACAACCCTTCGAGTAAACTACCCCCTCAACAGAGGCAATCCGGTGGTACTCACGCGCCGGTCACAACGCAAAAAATTCTGAGCACCGCGCAACCCTCAACGAAAACTTCCACTGCAACAATTTTGAAGAACACCAAGAGTTCCGCAATCAATTCGAGTTCGACTACTAGCTCCAGGAAGTCGTCGGGTACATGGACGACGGCTTCGACGGCGCAAGTTAAAAATACGACGCAAGCCGTCGTGACGAGTAGCACCGATTTTTCAACGCTACTCGTCGAATCAACCACCCCCGATAGTCAAGGTACCACAATTGAGTCAAGGGACAACCACCGGGTGCACCATTTCTACATGAGTAAGCACGAAAAACCCCAAGTCAAAATTGTCTCCAATATAAGTCAGGTGAGTCAGAGTTTTTCTTCATTGCTGTTGACCTTTTATGTTATAAATTTCTTTGTGGAACTGAATAAAATAATGAAGTAGTTAATGGAAAAGAAAAACAGGCTACGTAAATAATATCAACAAATTAAAAGGCCAGCATTTTACTACTATAAAAATACTAAACAGGCAGTAACACATAAATTAATTAGTTAGTACATCAATTATTTAGTGGTTAGGTTAGGTCTCTATAAGTTATACAATGGCAAAATGAGATTATAATTAATACTCAGCAATAAAGTACAAGCCATTAATACTCTATTTTCTTGATAAATTAAATTAAAAAATATTTACTTAAAATTATACAAACATTTTATAAATATACTACACAAATTATTAGTGTTTTATTAGTATTAAAGTTTTTAAACGGAAAATATTAACAACCTGGACTCTGAGTGTCGCATCACTGGTGCGACCCTTAAGGTCCACACGAATAACATTTCAGTATGATAAAGAGTAATTTTCATGAAAATCAAAAATTCAAGCAACATTAATTTTTTTTATTAATGTTGCAAAAAATATATAAAAGTTTTTTATCTCGTACTGGATAGAAATATCTTATTTATTTCAGAGTAATGAGTTATATCAGAACCAAGTATCAGATAAATATTTTTCAAAAATTTCCAGAATTTACTAATTTTCATTCTTTTTTTAAGCAAAAAAAACGACTTGACCGAGTGTTCTTTTCGGATCATATTGCTGTTAATACGCTTTGACCTTTTTTCAACATATGTTGAAAACCGCGATTTTTATGATCGGACCCTTTACAATAATTTCCCTATACACTGGGAAGTTAAAAACAAAAATTATCTCGCTGCGAATTATAATAGTGTAAAACACAAGTGCATTTATTTTTATTTCTAATTAGCAGTGCACAAAGAAGATTTACTGTTGCTTTTCACGGCTCTATACTCTGAAATATATACATAACCACATGTGTATTTCACAAGTTGTTTAAAAGTATACAGTTTACCTTAATTCGATAATAATTATAATTGTTGAGACATACGACATTTTTTTTCTTTAATCGCTATGGAAACTTCTCGGTGACAAACGGCACGTGTTTCGGTTTTATTATTAGTAAGTTAAAAGAAGAGTTGTTTACCTAGGCCCCTCAAAATAGAAATATGTATAAGATTTGTGAAACATATAAAATCAACAAAATCATCCTAGTTGAAACAAAAATTCCAAGTATACCTACAACGCATACATGTTTAATTTAATTAAAATGATTTATGTGGACGTCTTTTTTAATAAATAAAACATCTAAACGAAGCAACAGTTTCCAAAATTCCCCATATACGTCCAGAAATCTAAATATGCGTTTCGATTTCCATGTTGGACCTCAATAATATGAGATTTTACCAATCGAATAACGCAGGGAAATCAAGTTCGTTGCTTTGCACGTGAGAACGAATTTTTCCAGAAACGATACTAGATTCATATTTAGTCCCAATAAACCCCTATTTGTCAATTTCATCGAAATCGTTGGAGCCGTTTTCGAGAATGCGATTACAAACGATAATCAATGAAATGACTTATTTTTTTTACTTATCTACATATCTTTAAACTTTGAAACTTAATATTACTAGCCATCCCTTAGTTAAAGAAAAAGATATAAAGATATTGGTGCTACTTTATTATGCGACCTGTTTCTGGTTTGCGATCTACCCGTACCTACTTGAACTTAAAATTAGGTAATTATTTGTGGAGTTTTCTAGAATGAATAATTTAAAACGGCCTCGAAGGACATGAACATAGAAACACTCACATTGTTCATGTTGTCTTTTCCTAATAGCCTAATCTTCGCTTACACTTCGATTAGGTTAGGAAAAGACAACACGAACGAAGTGCTTCACAGTTTTAGCGACGGAAAGTTTGACTGACGTGCGCACATTCCGGCATTGCCAAGTGGTAACCTTAACGTACAGGTGGAAAGTATTTTTTTCACCCTTCGAAGGTAGAACTGTTTTTTATATTTTTACTTGTTTTTTTCCTTAGAAAATATCTAATTTTAAGAAAATTCGATAATTACCTATATATCAATATTAGGGTGTCTCAAAAAAATGAGAGTTTGAAGAACATTGAAAAATTAATAGACGTACATTCTGTTAAAATATGAGCCTTTAATATATATTAACATTGAGAGGTGACATTTTGCAATTTTCTATTTCCCATTTAAATAACATAAGAATTTTCTTTTATAATTTTGGAATTTTATAACTCGATACATACATTCTTTAATATTAATAATAATAATTATAATATTAATATCGATATTGCGATAGTTATCAGTTGCTCTTATTGTTATCGATATTCGTGAATGCGATGATGTTCTTTTAGGATTTTATTATGTTTGTCTCCTTTTGCACAATTTTAAAACAAAGACTAAAATTTTTCTGGAGCAGCACCCCACTAATTTTAGCGACGAGCCGCCTCTGTGAAAGAGTATTCGAAGGCCCTTTGGCACAACAAACTCGTGACCGGGTTGCAATAAATGTTTCTTTTTTGTTTTTGAAATTTCAAGAGCGTGAAGAAGTTTCGAAATGGATGCAAAAGTTATTTACATAAACGTGTCTAACCACGGCCGTGGTCCAACAGTTTAGTTTTTATAAGTACATCAGCTACAACTAGCCTACAGGATGTTGTTACCATGCTCAATAACGCGGGCAAAAAGAAAAAATTCTGTTTTACATTTAATTATACTTTACGTCTTCGGTTCTGAACTCCCACAATCGGAAAAAATTGATAATTACCACCGTAATAAAGGAAAATACGTTACAAATGGAAAATTGCACAGTACATTATTTTTTATATGGGACAGGGCGCCGCAAAAATATTTTTTAAATAACTTTTAAACACTCTAAAGTAAGAACCTGCCTTTAAGGACACGTACCTCCACTTTTTCCTATCCTGAGTCGCATTTCTCTAAAACTAGAAAAAAAGCTAAAAACTTTTGGGTGTTTCATTCCCACCGGCCAGTAATGCTGGTGGGCGGGCAGTCCCTTTCCACTACGCCGGAAGACCCTCTTCAGCCTGCTTTCAGGAATCGTGGGAATGGGTGGGTGGTGGTTCGGGAGAGAAAGTTCAGACGGACGAAATGAAGACAGAAGAGAGAATGAAAGATTATCTGTGAAATATTACTGCCCCAGCATTTGCCTAAGTGATCCAAGGAAACCACAGAAAAACTTGGACTAAGGCAGACGGACCCGGAATCGAACCGGCGTCCTCCCGAATGCTAAGCAATGGTCTAAACCTCTAGGCCAAGCCGCTCGGTTCTAAAACTAGAACAACTCACATCCTTAACTATTTGCGAACAGTAATCTAATCTAGGTCTACCTCTGCCCCTCCTGTTTCTACTTCTAATAGACCTTCATGCCTGAGAAGGTGTCCTACCAATCTATCTCGCCTATTTCTTATTGACTTCCATAGAGTCCTCTGTTCTCCTATTCTTTCTAATACCTCTTCATTTCTAACCTTTTCTATCCACGTTATCCTCATCGTTCGCCACATTTCGAACGCTTCTTTTCCGTCGCGTTCACCGTCTACGTTTCGTACCCACACAGAGCCATGCTCCAGGCATACACATTTAACTGTTGTTGATGAATTCTAAATTAACGGTTCGCAAATGCAGAAGTGATTTCTTTTTGTTAAAGGCGACTGGAAACTGCGCGATTTATGTGACCAACCGCGACTGAGTCTGTAACGCTGAGGCAAATACAATTCGCATTCGGATGTGGCCAATACATATGTTTAAGCCTATGTGCGAGTCCAGACGTTTCTTTGATCACTGCGGCTGACATTTTAAGTAAATATTCATTACAACTAGTTCAAAATTTCATGAACCCTCACATGTGTGAGAACAAGACTTTCATGCATTCATATTGTACATTACTATTAAGCATGTGCCTCGCTATACATTCAAAGATTGACCAAGGTTCATGGGATTCTGAACTACCTCTAAAACGTTACCAAATGTATTGTTTCATAAATTGTTGTTTTAAAATCGTTTTGTACGTGATCGTAGGCCTTTTCCAGCTGAAGAACATCAGCAATAACTCTGTGGTAACAAATCGGTTCTGTTACGTATAATTCCTAACACAAAGGTTCTTTTTGTTGGTAGCCGTCATTGGATAGAACGTAATTTCCTTCCTTAGCAATAAACGCAGGATGCGGCCGTGCAGCTTCACCCCGCTGCTTCCACTTATTTTCATCTTATCTTTCGAACGGAGTGCAAGCCGCGTAGCTTATTAATTTGTATGTAGAATTAATAAAATCTTCTAACAAACGGAAATTGTATGTAAATTTTGCGTAAGGTTACCTCATACATTGCACTTCCTCAGTTAATACGTAATACCGCAACATATCGATTCGTTTAATGGCTATGTAGGTGAATTTTCTATCTTAAAACTAATTTGATATGCAGTGCATGTGTGACTCACTGACTAACTGACTCGGCTTCACTGTAATTATGGTTTATCCGTTCACAGACCTCTTTAAAATTAACTACTGATCGCTGCTGTCTATAGGTAGTTTAGAACGACATGAACAATCAGATGTGCAAAAAGCGGACATTATTCCATATATCGTGCATTTTGAAAACAATGACTCGACCGTTGTTCTATCGAATCCAACCATGAACTTTGCTATCTGGAGCTTCAGATAAGGAGAAGGTTCATGCTATTCTAAATTACCTCTACCTACATTGGTAAATATTACCTTTATCTAACAAATACCTAAGAATACTCTAATGCAATATTCTAACTTTAACGCGTTGAAATGCTGAAACGTTGGCTAATGGCAAAGGTTATGTTACAGGTAGTGACGTAACCATATGTTTAACAGGTTGAGCAGATTTTAAAATGCAGCACTTTTGCAAACAAAGGGGTTATTGATATTGACTTGCATCATTTTCATATTTTTAATATAGAAAAAAAAGGCTTCACAGATCTTCTTGGACAAAAATTCCTGAGTTACTTTTTTTTAAATTTTTTACAAAGGCATAGAAAACACAATTGTTTTCTAAAATTTCGACTTGCAACTCGAAATTTCGACTTACAACTTGAAATTTCGAGTTGAGTATTGAGTTATTGAATTCGAATATCCGGAACGGCATTCAGGCAAATTCTGAATTCGTTTTTATTGTTGACGTAAACTGAAAAGCTCGTTTGTAATCTATAAGTAAATACAAATCGAAACAAGAACCGTGGTAACCATCATAATGATTGCAGAGTATTCATCATTAATCGTGAGTTTAATCCAAAAGTCATTCAAATTTGAATCGTTCGATTCTAATTTTTGTTTTTAAAGAGGAAGAATTCTTAATATTGATCAAATTCTCAGAAGCCAAATTTGTGGTTTATCGTTCATCATCATAAGGTCGTCAGTCCTAAGACTGGTTGGACACGTACCTCCACTCTTTCCTATCTTGAGCTAAACTTCGCATTTCCCTAAAACTACAACAATCCACATCCTTAACTATTTGCGAACAGTAATCTAATTTAAGTCTACCTCTATCCCTCCTAACTCCTGTTTGTGCTTCTAATATGTCCCTGACTAGATCATCTTCATGCCTGAGAAGGTGCCCTACCAACCTATCTCGCCTATTTTTTATTGACTTCCATAGAATCCTGTGTCCTCCTATTCTTTCTAATATCTTTTCATTTCTAACCTTTTCTATCCACGTTATCCTCGTTATTCGTCTATAACACCACATTTCGAAGAGTTCTAACCTTTTCTTTTCCGCCGCGCCCATTGTCCATGTTTCGCACCTGTACAACACCGCGCTTTAAACATACACCTTTAACAACCTTTTTCGAATTTCTAAATTAACCGTTCGCGAGCATAGAAGTGACTTATTTTTATTAAAGGCGACACGACCCTGCGCTATCCTGTGCTTTATATCCCTACTACTTCTTCCGTCCTGACTTATCTGACTTCCTATATATCTAAAATCACACAATTCTTCTAATTTTTTATCTCCTATCTTTATATTCGCTCTTTCCCTACATTTTCTTCCCTTGCATACCAAGTATTTTAGTTTTATTTATTTTCATACAGTACCGTTTTGTCAGTACCGCTTCCATTTTATTTAAAGCTATCTCTAACTCCTCCTTGTTAGATGCTAATACTGCTACAAGTCCTCCTTGGTTTATCGTTAGAGAAGATATTTTATCTCTCACTGTAAACCACAAGTCGAAATTTCAAAAAAAAAAATGTTTGGTTCTTTCACGCCTTTCTAATTTTTGAAATAAATATCATTAAGTAACAACTGAGAAATTTTTGTCCAAGAAAATCTGTGAAGCCTTTTTGTTAGCTATTTATATATGATATTTGAGTTTAAATACAAAAAGGCATCTACACCGTTATCTACAAGTTCGATTTTTAAAACGCGACCATGAAGATGGCGGTGTGGTTTTGGCGTGGATTAAATTAGTGGCGCCAATTTGAATCTACATTATAAAGTGTGTGCTTTGGCGGTTAGGCTGCAAAACGAAAAAACCTCACCAGAATCCTACTTGCGATAAAATTAGAGAGAAGATGAGAAATTATGTAGAACGTTAAATTCAAGAAACAATTATGTTATTTTTTTATTTCCAATTCTCACAGAATACAACGCTAACGTGGAATGGTATGCAATTACTTTTTCGAATTTGTATGCAAATTTTGTCGTTAGCTCTAATTGAAAATGGTTGTACTATTCATTACCTTTAGCTTAATAGTTCGATACCAGCCAACTAAATACGTACACACGGACGGTAATATTGTAGCGTGTACAATTCCAACGACTCATTATTGTATTTTTTTCTTCTTTTTTAAACCATTTCATGCACTGCTTTTTCTAGCCTACATCCATTATACGTATATGTGTATACACACATACAACTAATTAATCCCTAAGTTAACACGTCCAACTGTCCATGTAATTGGTATAATAATGATAACAACGATCATAATGTGGATCGGCATATCAATATGAAATATATTTCATTATTTCAGCTAAATGTTGAAATATATGGGAAAAATATACAAAAAGTTTATTATTGCAAAGTATTTAAAACAACTAAACAAAAAAAGTTGTTTTATTGACCAAAATTTAAAATGGATATTTCACATAGAATCTTTGGTCAAAAAATTGCGTTATTTAATACTGGTATTCCATAAACTCAAAAAATGTATTAATATGTATTAGAATGATGTCAATGATTTATTATTGTCTATTCAACAGCAAAGTTACATATGGAATTATTGTTTGGGGAAACTCAAACGATAATGCTACAAAACCACTAACAAAACTGAGAAGGAAAATTATTAATATAATATTGAAAGGTGAAAAACGAAGACCCTAAAATGTTTGCTCCATTAGATCTTAAGCAAACCTATACACTCTTATGTATCACTATGAAAAGCTAAAACACATGTGCATTTAATCACAATATTTTACAAGAAATAAAAGTATACCTCTACCCACCGTAAAGCTCGAACCTCGATGTCATAAAATTAATTATTAATTATTAATTATATTAAATTAATTGAATTATGCACATTGCCATTAGTTTTGATCACTTTTTTAAAAATCATATTAATCTGTAATTTATTTAAGATTCACGAAACAATCGGTAGTACGGTAATTAAACAGAAACAAACTCTACAAAGTAGCAGCAGTGTTCGTTANAGATGTGCAAAATGGTTTTTTAAAAGTATTTAAATACAAAATGCAAATACTTTTTTGATTTTTTATTTCAAATGTAAAATACAAAATAGATTTCCCTTTTGTATTTTAAATGCTAAATGCAAAATACACGTATTTTCAAAACATTTTTTTCAAATAAACTACTATTTAATTTTCTACATTCACTTAAGTATCAAATATTCCTAAGATAACCATGCAGGCATTTGCTAATTTTTTAAATATTGGAGTTTTTGTAGACTAACAGTGGTGTTTGCACTAATATCACCAGCTTCGAAGTATTATTCATATTTTTGTGTTTGAAGTTCAACAACAAATAATTCCTCTATATGCTTCCTTATTTGCCTTTGTCAACGTTTTAATTAGAAAAAAGACACTGATGCCAAAATAGTTTGTTTACCGTGAAATTTCAGAGTCAAAATAGGGTTGCAAATAATTTTATTGATGCAAAATCACCATCAATCATTTTATATCAATATATATACAACCCTATTTTATTTCCGGTCTTTAACACATTGTATTTAAAGAGAAGAAATGGAATCCATAGTTTTTTAGCTTTGGGTTCTTCATAAGTGAAGTTTTTCGAATCGTTTCATAAGAATTTTATTTATTGGCACTTCTTCTGGAAGATCGACGAGTATTTGATTTTTGTGATTACATACTAGAAAATTAGTCATAATATCTAAGAAGAAAGATTTTCTTCCAGAAATACGGGCGGAGTTTTCTTGTTGGATATTAATTTCATTTTTTGTTATGATCGATATTTTAAAGTATTATTATAGGATCTGCAGTAAACCACATGTGTACACATTCGCCCTGTATATTATATAATCTAAAAAAAGAATTCTGGCAGTTATACACGAGAAAGATTCAATCTTTAGTATAATTATTCATATATAAAAAGATTTGGTAGTGGTTTTGCTAACTTTCAAATTTTTTTTTGTTAAAGGCTTGAATAAAAGACAAGCAGGTTCACGTCAGATCTTATAAGCCTCCTATTAGTTCTGAAACTAGCTACCCATACACAACTAATGATTCGTGTATCTTGATCAGTTGGCGTCCAGTGAGGCGCAAAAATGATCTTGTCGAAGCCGAATGGAAGGCTTGAAAAGTTGCTTTATCTGATTTTTAAAACGCTTAGCTTCCTTGCTCATTTGTCGGCCTCTTCATTTACGGAAAGCTCGTGTAATTCTCAACGTTTTACAAGATTCATATCGGAAAATAGTCGATATTTTCATATGTGTACCGACGAGTAATATAAAAAACAAAAAACTTCCGTTACAATCCGAAACGCCATCAGAAGTAAGTAGTAAGACTTCTATACATAAAACTAAAATTGATATACTTGTCTGTTACATCGAAGTAATAGCCTTTTTAAGTTTAAATGGTTATTTAAATTTTATTAAAATACTAACAGTTCTTAAGCATAATATCTAAATATCTTCAAAAGAATTTGGAGTTGATTTCTGGAAATTGTTACCAAAGGAAGACTTCCTTGTAATAACTGACTCGAAACAAAAACAATACCATAAATCAAATTGATTGTACTTTGTTCTAATCACTTGGATTTAGTTTTTCATTTGGCAGCAGATGCAACTTATTTTATTAATTTAATAAACGACAATTAAATTTTAAAATGTTGAAAAGGTTGGACAGGCTTGTTCTTCAATGTCCACGAAGGTTGTTTAATTGAAATCTTTTGTTAAAAATCACATAGACGTGGTGGACGTGTTTATTTACATGCTAATATTCGGTTATTAGGGTAATTTTCTAAACGATCGTCAACAGGGAATAATGTCTAGTTCCCTCCCATATACCTGTTTTTAATTAGGGTTAAAATTTTCGGTATGTCGAATTCCCTCCTAATTATGCATCAATTGCGTCCCAACGGCTAAAACTAATAAAGTTTTTCTAGATGATTGCACCAAAAAGCTAGACGCACACGAATTTCCAAACATTGAATTTGTTAAGGTAGTGGGAAACCATTTTAAAATTAAATAAATAAACATTTCATAACTGATATGTGTTTTCTTTCTGAAATTATTTTATCTTTAATTTACTGAAGTACTAAAGTGCACTATAAATACGGAGCTGATATGAACGGGAGGGAACTCGGCTAGTACCCGGCAGGGAATTCGACTATCTATATTTTAACCAAAACTACCTGCGGGAGGGAATTCGGCACCGCCGGTCAACAGTACCAGAGGTATGGAGAGGAAAGCCATGGTTATAACCGACAAAGTACTATCCGTCTAAATTTGGTCGAGTTATAAGCGTAATTATATTTTTTGAGTATAAATCCGAAACGGCGTCGTCATTATTGGGATCCGTCAAATGGGCATACACCATCTGGTGGCAAAATTTATAACTCGAATGAGGGAAAAATTTACATAGGAACTGTGCACGCAAATTGTAAAATTGTTTATTAAAATAATAAAACACGTTAAAAAAGTAAAATTTTTTTTGATGATGGAGTCGACGAAGTTTTCTTCTAAAGTTAAATCAAATAAAAAGTTAATATGTTCAGTGAAAAGCTGCAATAGCACTTCAGACATAGATCTTCACTCCACCTACATTAACTACTTTCCAATAAAAACTAACCGTTTTATATATGTAAAAAATATATTCGGAAAATTAGAGAAAAAAGAAGTGAATTCCGGAATAAAAATTTGTTCACGTCATTTTAATGCACATGATTATATTTCAGCAAGTATTTAGCATCAGCGATAACCTTAATATTTAAAACTAGAATCATACTAAAATTATTAAGTGAGAAATTATTTATTCCTATGTAATTGTTTTAACACAATTCTAATTATACGATATAAGTATTTTGAGGTTAAGACCTGCTGGAATACAACAAAGTTGCAATAATGTGTTTGCAACGTTCTCTTAAATCGGCTTTGCACGTGCAAGTCATTGACATGATATTGCTTAAATCACCCAGAATCACCTCACCAATTATATAACGTGAATCACTTTTTAAATCCGAAGTTTGTTAAAAGTAGGCAGTAAACTTGACGGAATTTGAAGGCTAGCTTCCGGATTTGTTATTTCCGAATTTTATAATGTGATTGGCATTAAAAACACGCTCACCTTCAACGAAATTTCCTTTCCGAGGCTTTGTGTCAGCCCAATCACATATTGTGTTAAAACATTTTATCGTAATTTAAAAATTTGGAAATTGCACGGTACACTATAGGAACTACTAAATTTTCCCTAATCGGCGCCATGTTTTTAGGCTCCTCCCATTTGTCGGGTCCCAATAATTAAGCTAAATTTAGGTCGCCGTAGTGAAATTTGATAATTGGTACAATGTGAATTTGAAGATGGTGGCTATGCTACGCCATATTGAATATACATTGTAGTGTACCTTGGCGAAGAAGATGCAAAACTACTTAATATTTTCTTAAAAAGGTGAATTCATCAAAATGAACTTTCTACAATAAAATTTGAAAGAAGGTAAAGATTAAAGCGTCAAATTCAAGAAACACTTATTGGCTTTATATTTTCATTTCTCCAGGAGAATAATAAACGCAGAATTGAGATGCTATCAAAGAGTTAAAGTTAACTTTAGACTTCGTTCTTATTAACATGCGTTTAAAACAACAAAACCTGGACAAATCGCCGGTCGGGCATTATAATCGATAGGCGGTTTAGCGGGGCAATTATTGTTTTATTTGCTTATGTCATTTAGCAGAGGTATGCACTCTGCAGAAGTCGTAATAGTCTATCAATGTTTGAAATATCTGCACTTAACGACAGTATTGAAGTTGCTTTTAGTTGCTCTAATTAGCAATTCCAATATCCGGATACCGTTAATAGCGTTCCATAATATCGCTGCTTTGAAATTATTTTAAACACTTTCTGATTTAATAAAGGTTGAATGTACTCTATCAGAGTATTACCTTACAGAAACACATCTTGCTTGTTGTTATTATCTGAACGTTCATACCTAATAGCGCCTGAATAAAACTCTCTTAACTCCCATGTGCGATATGTCTTAAAAAAAAAGTGGTAAGGAACTACGTGTAATAATGGTAAAATAGCGGTAAAGAGCTTACGGTTTCATAATATAACAATGGTGGGTTGAATTTTCATTATTGAACCTTCATTGATCACATTAAAAGAATTTCACTGATACCGCACTCGAACATAGCGGACCCTAATTGATTTCGTGATTTGTTCTTTTATTACCTACCACCCACTTTTGTAATTAATAGCCTTTTAATTTCTAACAGTTCTTGTACTATATGCACGCCTGTATAAGATGAAAAAAAAATCTCGTTCTTATTTTAAAATAACTTTGATCAATCTAATTCTTACGATAACATACCGTTAGTTATGGTTACTTTCGGTTTAACAATAGACTGTTAAAATTTTTGTTTTTAACACTGAAGAAGATGTACACATTTTGTATATGTACGTATTTGCATCTTTCAAATAATGTCCGGATATGGCATCATGGACAGGGCATTTATGAAAAAGGTAGGAAAATCTTAAAAAAAAAAATCAAATTTTTAGATTATTCAATAAAATTTTGTTATTTTTGATATATCATTAGTATCCTGGGAGGATAAGGGAGGTACGAAAAGCTCCCCTCGATAAAGTAGTTACGGAAACGTGTTATTTTTGAGGTTATTATATAAAATGAGGGAATCTTTTCTTCGTCATAACCATACCTACACATATAATAGCGATGGAAACATTTTTTTTTATTTTTTCAGGCTATAACCTAACCTAACCCTTTGGATTTTATTGCCACCATCTTCCTTCCTCCTTCATTAGTCATTAATATATGTTTCCAAACACCGTTACGTTCATAATATTGTATTTACATTACAGTTCTATGCTCGCGAACGGTTAATTTAGAAAGTTAAAAGTGTATGTGTAGTGCATGGCGCTGTACGGGTGCGAAACGTAAGACGGTGGACGCGACGCAAAAGAAAAGGTTAGAAGCGTTTGAAATGTGGTATTACAGACAGAATGATCATTATACCGTGAACAGAGAAGGTTAGAAATGAGGAGATATTAGATAGATTAGGAGAATATGGAAGTCAACATGAAAGAGACAAGATAGGCTGATAGGACACCTTCTCAAGCATGAGGGGCTAGGTAAAAACATATTATACACAGATTAGACATTAGATTACATATCATAGATACATAGTTAAGGATGTAGGAGTGGAGATGCGTATCTAGCCAGTCTTAGGACTGACGACCCTATGATGATGGTGGTGGTGATTATAATTGTCGTATTAAAAAAAAAAATTATTAAGTATTTGCGCAACAATGTATTCAAAAATCAACCGTCGAAACTAAGAGTGAAAAATAATTTTCATTCAAAAACAGTAATGACAATTATCGCTTGTTTTATCAATGAGTTTGCAGTTATGTGCCTAAGAATGTCTATAGTGGGTCTAAGGCCTAGTGCGCACTGCGATTTTTTAGTCGCAAAAATGTAACATAGGCTGGTAAATGCAAGTGAAAAAAACTCATTTTTCTTGCAGCACGATTGTAGGGGATGTAGAATGAATCGTACGGACAGCAATGAACCTGGGCCCAGTTGCGACTAAACTGTCGTAACTCACTAATAATAATCAGTTGTTTTGTACATAATTAATTAATACATTGTGGTTGTCAAACATGTCATATTATCAGTCCTCTGTTGGAAAGGAAGAAGAAACGTCACATAGTGTTTTGCATACGGAAAATTTATAACCGAAATTGAAAAATGAAAATTGCCGAGGACGAACGAATAAAACTGGTTAACAACAAAAACACGGGTAAAGAAAAGAGAAGATACTTGTTTACCTGAAGGTGGAAAACCAAATGATTTTTTAGTCATGAAAAATGAAAAACTGTTCTACAAGGAAGGAATAGAGAGGGTAGTAGATAGGAAGGAATGAAAGGTACAGACAAAGTATTTACAATATGTACACAAAATTAGGGAAAGGGCGAATTTAAAGATAGGAGACGAAAAATTAGAAGAAGTGGCCGACTGTAGGTATCTAGGAAGTCAGATAAGTCACGACGGAAGGAGTAGTAGGGATATAAATTAGAGGATAGCGCAGGGCCGGGTCGCCTTCAATAAAAAGAAGTCACTTCTATGCTCGCGAACGGTTAATTTAGAAATTCGAAGAAGGTTGTTAAAGGTGTATGTTTGAAGCATGGCGCTGTACGGGTGCGAAACATGGACGGTGGGCGCGGCGGAAAAGAAAAGACTAGAAGCGTTCGAAATGTGGTATTACAGGCGAATAATACCGAGGATACCGTGGATAGAGAAGGTTAGAAATGAAGAGGTACTAGAAAGAATAGGAGAATAGAGGACTCCATGGAAGTCAATAAAAAATAGACGAGATAGGTTGGTAGGACACCTTCTCAGGCATGAAGGTCTAGTCACATACATATTAGAGGCAGAAATGGAAGTTAGGAGGGGTAGAGGTAGACTTAGATTAGATTACTATTTGCAAATAGCTAAGGGGTTGTTCTAGTTTTAGGGAAATGCGAAGATTAGCTCAGGAGAGGAAAGAGTGGAGGTGCGTGTCCAACCAGTTTTAGGACTGACGACCTTATGATGATAATGATGACACAAAAAGAAACAAATTTAAAACATGTGGTGGTTATCGCCACAAATTATTAAAAGCAAGATCATTTGGGTTGACCACCCCTGTTCTGTTTTATGAGGACGTAGCATCACGTGATGTTTTTAAAATGCCAATTTCCTTATTTTCATTAATAGTAAATCAGTAGGCAGCAACAGTCGAATCCCTTATCGAAAAATCTTGTCCTCGATTCCTAAATCCGCTCTTAACTCGAAGCATGGGTACGATTGCATCTTTTTGTTGTCTCGTTAAAGACTAATAAGTATCCTTATTTTACAGTTAGATAATTTATCCCGACCATTTTCAGACTTCAACATGAATTTCCTTAAAAAGATTTTAAAGATGTGTTGCGCAGTTACTTTACCTCTCCATAACATTACTCTTTCATTGTGAATAATGTCAGCACACAGTCATAACCTCATTTGCTCTTCATGCCATTTAAAGAAATACTAGATTATCCAATTTAAAATTGCACTTTTACCTACACGACTCATTTAGTTATATAATTTACATATTAACCACATTTACGATATAAATGTTAATGAATACCGGGTAAATCTTTATTATATACATTCTTATTATAAATGCGGAAGTGGTTAGGTAAAATATATGAAACTTTAAACTAGAGAAATTACCGCCAAAACACTTAACGACGAGAGAAAGAGATTACAGAGAGAGTGATGCATATAATTTGTAAGATAATAGATGTCGAAGAAAATACTACAAATGGCGCGGTAAATGCCATCTGTAGTACGATCCTACATTTTAGGATTAAGTATGCTCCAACAAGGACCATTTAAATATATGGATATCTACTTGCTGAAACGAATCCCGGCGTAGTTAACCTCAACGTGATAGGCACGTTACCATAATCGAATAAAATAATATTCTGTCGAAACTGCCAGACGCGGATCGCGATTTCGATCTTTTTGGATCTCATCAGCGCGTCCCAGACAGCTCCTACAGAACACAGACCAACTTTTACCTGCTGTCTTAACAGCGCGTTTTTGAAAATACTACAAATGACGCGGTAAATGCCATCTGTAGTACGATGCCACATTTTAGGATTACGTATGCTTCAACAAGGTCCATTTAAAAATATGGACATCTACTTGCTGAAACGAATCCCGGCGTAGCTAAGCTCAACGTGATAGGCACGTTACCATAATCGAATACCGCGCCATTTGTAGTATTTTCTAAAACGCGCTGTTAAGACAGCAGGTAAAAGTTGGTCTGTGTTCTGTCGGAGCTGTCTGCGACGCGCTGAAGAGATCCAAAAAGATCGAAATCGCGATCCGCGTCTGGCAGTTTCGACAGAATACAGACCACTTGGAATTATTTTATTAGATATCGAAGATAGACAGTGTGGCCTGTATATTTTACCATGATAATATGACAATATTAAAATAAAATTTCTGACTTTTCCTAGATACGGATGACGCCATTAATAAATTTAATATTCTTTAAAGGTTGACTTTTTGAATAACTGAAACTAATTTTGAATTACATCATCACGACAATTTTTATAGGGTATTAGTTTACTACAATGAAAGTATTTTTTTTCTGTAAGAATTTCTTTTTGTATTCATTTTATTAAGAAAATAAGTGTGATTTAAAGTAAATTGGTACTCACTGTATGAGAAGCAAACAGGCGGTCATTAGGTTGTGATTCGCATTCAGTGCAGAAAATTTTTAAATACAGGGCAACATGCAGAGAACAAAGGTATTCCATACTGTCACGTTCTTTGTCATGACGAACGCTTTTGTTTGGACGTGAAACAAGAGTTGAATCTCATAAAATGATAATAAAAGGCCTCTCCTAAATTAGGAAGTAGGCCAGCTGTTCCACTGTCAATAACTATTTACAAATAAATTGTACACGAATGACATTTTAAAAATGAATGAAATAATAAATTCGAGACAATAAAACCGTTTAAATCTAGATCAATTTATTACTTTTTACAATTAGAGAACCAAATTTTGAAAATTAAGTAAGCAGCCAACAGATTTTTTGAACAATTCTAGGCAATGAACACATAAATGAATTAAAAAAAAATTGGTTTTAAATTAGCACTTAAGGTTCTGTCCGAAAAACATGAAAAAATGCAAAAAAAACGGTTTTTTTGAATTTTATGTTCCCGACTGAAAATTGTAATTCCAACATCAGCATTTTGAAGTACGAAAAAAATACACAAAAAAATATTAAGAAGTTAGCCAAATATGACCTTCATAACCTAAAAAATAATTGAAAAATTCAAATATTTTTCCTGACTTTTAACGAAAAAATCTGAAAGAAATTGAGATATTTTGAAATAGGTATGTCTTTTCGAATACATATTTAAAAATAGAAATACACCTAGGCTAGGGCAATTTTGACCCCCTCTTATCCCGCTATAATTAAGGTAAGAAATGTTGTGGTGTATTTTTAATTGTTTATAAAACAGGCACACGTACGCAAATTATCACACGTTTAAAAAAATAACAAAACGAAATTGTAAAAGGAAGTGTAATGACGTACGTAGAATTTTATTTACACGTAGAAAGCATTTTATTCTATTAAAATAAGTTAATGTTCTTGCTATTACTTAGTTTTAAGCACGAAGAGCAACACGTAGAGGCTTTTAGGAGTTCATTTATCATAGCACACTCACAGGTTTTTCTTAGAAATGCTCTCGTCATTTAAAAGAGAACCCTATTTATCTTCGTGAGAGATTATATTCGTAAAATTAAATAAGGGATAATATACATGTATAATCGTTAGACTGAATTTATCATTATCAATAAAATAGTTACGCGTACATATTTCAGGGACTCGCATTTCTCTAATGAATAGAAGTGTTATAATTGAAACAAAAGTAAATAGTAAATTTTTGCGAAAATGGAACTTCTTTTTGGCTTCAATTTAACTTAACTTTCCATCACTAATCAAACGCTATACAAAATAAATAAACGCTTTTGAAAGCTAGCGCAGGTACCTGCATAACGTGCGGCTTTGCACGAGCAATTCCATTTAAAATGTGTTTTGAAAACGACCAAGTTCAAATTTTTACGACTTGTTTTATTGTTCCGATATACTGATTTTTAAAAAGATGAGAAATAAGATTTTGTTAAGCTCCGATAAGCGTCCGTTATAAAAATGCGGAACCAGACGCAGAAGTGGATGGAAAATATATGCGGAACTTCTGCAGAAATCTGCAATACTACGAGGTATCAATATAGCGGACGTAAGCGCATCTAACGTTGCCACCACTATACATGCGACCGATTTGAATTATGGTGGAAAGGATGAGATATGATGACAATAAATAAACGTGAAATTACTGTATTGTGAGACTCAGCGCAGTCAACATAACTTTGTAACAATAATGACATTTTTGACATAGAAGTTTGCCATTGTCAACGCTGCCTTTGCAAGTCAGATGTACGTTTCTGCGCGAGTTCTGTTATATAAATTGCAACAATCGCAGTAGTCATAAATCGATGATCAAGTCATTATTTGTTTAATGATCGGAAACTGTCAGGATAACCTGCACGATTTTTTCCAGAAGGAGATCTATAATTGAAAATCGACTCCTTAAATCAACCTAGAGATCTATAAGTCTATGACTTACGTATGTATAATGAATTAGAACTATTAACTGCAATAAATTTTCTGGACAATGGGAATAGGATGAAAATAAATTTAGACAAACAACAATAATTCGAAACCAAAAAAATTTTTTTTTAATTTATAGAGGAGTGCGATTAGAAGAAGGTATGGAAATACAAAATGTAATAGGAAGTAAATTTTCATTTCCATTTCCTCTTAACTCTAATAGTTGACAAACACTTTTCTCAAGTATTTAGTTATTTCAAATAATTAAGATATCAAAGAGACATCTAAATTTCTTGATAACAAAAACAGTTTTTAAGCTTTCATTAAGAAGTGATTCTTTAAATAGAGACGTTCGGTTTTGTTATCGAAGTATCAATGGTATCTTTTCTCAATAGAAACTAATGAAGCGTTCGCTTTCAAGCCGGCAATTGAATACGAAGTGGTTATATTGAAATGCTTTTGCGTTATATGTAAACTAATGACCTAATTGATTGATTTATTGGGCGGTGATCTAGTTTCCCTAATTACTTCACCACGACGACTAACAATTTCGATAAAGCTAATCGAGTACGCAGACGAAATAAAATTCCGTCGTAATAAAATAAATTGGCACGATACGGTTTTATTGTTTCGTACAAGTGTTTAAATTTATTAGAGTAATTCGATACTTAGTTCAACTTTGTCGAAAGTGACTTAAAGAGCGCTCAAGTATTACGGAAACTGAATTGCCTGCTCTTTTTGTCGGTAAAAATAAGAAAATGTTGAACATTTTCACTTAAAACGCAAAAAATATTGTTGCATATTAAAATCCTTTGAATTTTTTCTATTTCTACGGTTTTGTCATAATAATTGTTTTTAAATTGCAATTATAATATATCGTTTTGAAATCCGTCACTTTCTGAATTTTTACAATAATCCTTCAATCTTTTAATACTAAAGCAATTGTAGATATATGTTACGTATAGGTATTAATAATGATATTATTTTCTAACTGTAATTAGAGTGACGTAAGCAAAGTCCTTCACGAATAAGAATAAAAGGGCCTACCCCAAAATTAGTTAGTTAGTGTAGTCTTGAAACTTAAAATAAACGGTTAACGAAGTAAACCTTGCCTTTTACTTAAATAAGTGTTGCCGTAGGCTAACCTCACTCAATTGAATAAATAAAAACCGACGAAGTTACTTCAACTTAAATAAGTGTTCGGTGTTTATTCATATTATTTAATTGATAAATCTACGTGCTTATCTGAAAGATTAAGCCTAGAACTAAAATATTGTTGCGTGTGTACAAGTGGTAGTTCGTGAACTTCTTAATAGTTCTTCAAAACCTCTGCACGTAACATATACAAAAAGTGACAGCAAAAATAGGCTGAAAATCGCCTGTTTTCTCGCCATTAAATTTTATTTTAAACTAAATGCCAAATTACTATTAATGTTAACGATGGGAGCACGCTGAATATCCAGCATTTGACGTTGTGGTATCAAAAAATATATACGACATTCCCAGAATTTTTCGATGCAAGATCCAAATGTAATATCGAAAAATCTGTAAATATTTGAACAAGTGTCGGGCTGTGCCGCGCTTATACAAAGTAATTGAAACACACCTGTAAGGGGAGGGGTGAAAACTACCCTTATACAACATTAAACTGCAGTACCTAATTGACCACAAATTTTCAACTCCTTTAGTTTTATTGATACGAAGAAAAGCATACATCTGTTATGACTTAGTTTACAAAGACAGTCAATATACGGTAAAAACTACCCATTAATATTGAATTATGAATCATAAATTGCAATTTATTTGGATATGGAATGATAACACATGTTCATACAAGATTTTTTTAAATAACTACTTCTGAAAAGATGAGAAAAGTGGATAGAAACTTACAGTTTACAATGCCTGACGACATTTGATATATTTATTATGACATTTTAGGAATGGTAATGGACGTATTTTATATATCAGGGTTCAGTATTCATATTTCATTGTACTATGTACCGAGGTACCATATTATAGCAGCTACGTATTTGACTGCAAAATTAACTATCAAATTCATTAAACAAGAGAAACACTTCCCAATACACCTTTCTGTATATGTTACAACTTCGAAATTCCTTTTTATCCTATGATCTTCACAATGCCTATGTGATGAAATCCACCAATAGATCATCATCCTGTATTTTTACCCTATAAATAAATAAAACCTTCTACATACAGTCACTATTTTTTTCTTTGATTTAGGTTTATAATCCAAAATAAGGGGTAGTTTTTTGACCTGTAAACGACTATTTTTGTAAACTAGGTCTTAGCAAATTTATGATTTATTTATATTAATAAAACTTAAGGAGTTTAAAAATTTTTGCCAATTCCTGAAATTTTAATGCAGTTGATATATCATATCTCTACTGACCACAGCAGCAACAGCAGCAAAATCTCCTGAAGATGTCGTCCGTGCGTGGCGCCAAAACGTCGAGGATAAACCTTGAAAGACGACGGCCAGAAAGCCCGAAAAACCACGACTACATCGACCAAAATATAATAAAGTTATTTGCATATTAGGGACAATATTATTATTCATAATATTTTGCCGGCTATAACGCTACATATTGTTGCTAACACTTCATAACATAAACTGTTACAGTGGGGTCACTAAAAGCTGTTTTGAAAACGATCAAGTTCAGCCAACAGATAAAAGTAGTAAATTTTTACGACACGTTTTATTGTTCCGATATAGCGAGAAGTTTAAGAAAGATGAGAAATAAGATTTTGTAAAGCTTCGGGAAGCTTCCGTTATAAATATGCGGAATCAGATGCAGAAACGATCCAGAAAAACTATGCAGAACTTCTGTAATTGCGGAAACAGAAGCAGAAGTAGAGGTCTATTGCAACACCGGTTATTAAGGTTCGAAAAGTGCTAATTTTTATCATTCACTCAAGGACTCATCAAAAATTTACATCACTTCTAATTTATAGAAACTTAAATGTTGTCATCAATGTAGATCGTTAAGTATAAACAAGAGAATAATCCTAAAAACTATAAATTATCGATTTTTGACAATGTTATTGCGTTAGTGGAGCGGTTAGTTTTATGTACTAACCAATTTGACTTCAAGAGCGCCGAAAATTTGCATTTTTGTCGTTTTGCGGGCAAAAAAATTTTCGTACCAAGTTCCATATTGACTTTATAACATGACAAGTTTTATATTTATCACGTTAAACTTAAATTATTGTCGACTTGTCAAGTTATAAATTCAATATCAACAAATGTAATTCGACTACGCCTTACTATACGGAACTTGGCACCCGTTTACATCTGAAATCTTTCATCGGCAAAAGCCACAACTCTGTATCGAATTTAACTCTATTTATCATATTTATATTTTTGTTGATTACGATTAGTTACATTTTCTAGATCTATATTCTTAAAAATGGCCGATGGAGTTAAAGCAATTGTTGAATATTTAAATAAATAACCAGTTGAAACATTAAACGTGTCGTAGTTCATCTTTGTAACTTCAGAATAGTGGAAAGTAGTGTTAAAACGGAATTTTATTGTGCTCAGTTGATGACTCTTTTGTATGTACCTAATTTATGAACTTCCATTTAGTGGAGAACTTAATAAATTTTAGGAGGTAATATGTTATGTGTAATGTGTACCATGATTTTTAGTATCGCCATTTGCAATGCTTTTATATCCTGTCTCATTTGTTTTATTATCGCATGCTTTGCCACAGCATAATGTACAAAATGTATAGTAGATGCAGTAAACGCGTTGAAACATGTAAAATATATAAATTTATTGCATGAAGAAAACAAAAGTGCTTGAGAAAACCACGCTTCATGTTGAGTGCGAATATTAATTTATTTGATTTCTCTTCACATAGTATATTCTCTTTCCTTTATGTAAATATAAGAAACCGATCTCGTGAAATCATCACGTTAACCTTTAAAAACATCCATTTCATTCAAACAGGACACGATTCAGGGTCAAAGGACATGCATACATAAATATTTTTTTACTTACTCCCCCAAACATAATAAGAACCAATCGCATTGATGTTGAATTCAACGACTATAGAATTAATTAATGATTGAAGGTTTTCATGATGTAGGCATTTTAGTACAACTTTTTTTCAGAAGTGGTTAGTTTTAATATGAAAATTCATTTGTCGAATTGTTTACCCACGACCTCACGTTTATGAGGAAAAATTGTTGCTGTTGTCATATCCTGGCCGGGAACCGAACCCGGGACCTTTAGCTTTACGCACTAATGCTCTTACCACTAAGCTATGAAAGATGACAACAGCAACAACGACAAACCATACTTATTAGGATCACAGATCTGTCGAACTAATGTAACTATATATACTATGTATGAAACACTTTTTTTAGAAGTGGTTACTTTTTAATATGAAATATTAATATGAATATTCATTTGTCGAATTTTTTACCTACTACAAATTACCTCAAGTTAATGAGAGAAAATTGTTGCTGTTGTCATGTAGTGGGTAAAAAATTCGACAAATGAATTTTCATATGAATATTTTATCGTATATTAAAAAGTAACCACTCCTAAAAAAATGCCAAAGTTTTTCATATATAATATATAATACGGGTTTGTCGGTGTTGCTGTTGCTCCCCGCTCGACGAGGGGTTTTAGTCGGTAAGAATCCGACACTACTTCCCTTCAGGGGGAGTCTTTTGAAGATTTCCCCTCCTCGAGAATAATATAAACAAAAAAAAGTGTTGCTGTTGTCATCTCTCGTAGCTTAGTAGTCAGAGCATTGGTGCATAAAGCCAAAGGTCCCGGGTTCGATTCCCGACGAGGGAAATGAATTTTCTACGTATTGATCTTTCTAGTTTTCATGTTAGTGGGTTTTATTTCGGGTCAAGTCAACCCTAAAGAAATAAAAAATGTTGACTCCTCAATAACAAAACAATTCGCATACAAAAAAGAAGAAATTTATGTGGCATATGTTTCTGCATCCATAAGCCACTGAGCCCTATAGAAAGGGGGGATGATTATCCCTATATTAATTGGAGAAACCTTTAAAGAAAAACACATATGGAAAGTGAACATTTAGAATTAATAAAATTATGTCGATGTTATAAATTTGATCGACTTCATCTAGTTTTGCGAATAAAAAATCATATACATAATTGGAGATGATACCATACATATATCTGTAAGTTCCATCTAAACTGTAATCAGCACCTGCTATTATGAAGTAAAACTTTTTCTAATTGTGCTTTCCTGTTATTAAACATTAAATATTGGCTCTTAAATTAATAATACAGTTTTGTAACGGAATGAACTTATAGTTTGCGAGCAATGAGGTTATTAAGGCATGAAATCAAAATCTCGATTTCTGTGTCAGCAAGAGGCAAACATATGGTCATAATGACGGCAATTGTTCAATCCTCTCTCTTCGTTTGTTAGCATGAATCGTTATGAAGTAATGACTACCTTTTCTAGTATTACGAATTTTATATTCAATTCAGGAAAGAGTGACGAAAGAGGAATAAATATGACAAAACTTACATGTACATTCGTAGAATCTATGAGAAAACAGAGTTATGAAGATGGAGATGAACTTACCCTGAAAAATAAAAAACATTTATCTCAAAACCACAAATGTGATTTATTTGGAATAGCTCTATTTTAAAAGAAAAATACAAAATGCAACACACCTATTTGTATTTTCTATTTTAAGTTCTTTTGTACTATTCCCTAACCGAAAGTACGATATTTTTCCCTAAGTATTTTATCATGTTTCGCATGGTTTCTAGATTCCACGCGGCGAAAGTTTAAATACTTTCCTAAAAAACAATAAATACAATCTCTTGCATTGGAGGTAAAGTTACACTTTCGCCCCGAAATCAGAGAAACTTTCCGTACCGGAGTATGGCGACTCGGGAAGAAAGGCAATTCACATCCGAAATATTAATGTCTGTTTTTATACAATTAAAGTAAAAAGAACTAGAAAACGACTATTATGGCACGAGCAATAAAAGAGCGTTCATTTACGTTTTGTGTTTGACAACTAACAACACTGGAATTGATGTGCGGTCGCTCATAGCGCAGCGGACTCTTGCTTTTTCTATCTTTTTTAAACCCATTCACGTACGGTTAAATTTTGCTCTAGATAAAACACTGAAATCCAAAATTCCACCAAAAAACGCGTTTCGACACCCAAGGTGCCATTTGCAATTGGAGACTACATCTGCCAAAATTCAGCAATGTTGATGGTGAATCATGCGGCCCAAGAAGTTGTTCTTTTTACCTTTATTGCGTCAAAGAGATTCGTTGCCGTTGGTGTCTTGAGGTACTCATCTTCCGATATTTCAACAATTCAAAGTTTCCAAAGTTTTTAACATTTATGCATGACTCTCCATACATTTTGGTATACTATTGATGAATTTTAATGAATTTTTGAGGGCTATTCTATGCGAATAAGTAGTATTTTTCACTCTCACAGAACGGTTGATGGAGGAGGCGTAAGAGGTGACCAATTTTTGTCGCCTCTTATGCCTGTTAAACCAACTATTTGTATACGAATCTCCTTCGAGTAAACAGTAGAAAAGCCCACTTGGCGGTAGCGGTAAGCAGGAGCTTCATTACAAACAGCTGCTGAGCTAAGATGGAGGCGTCCCAGCAAGCTAAGCGATGGCTTATTTGAATGCGGAATAAACAACAAACACGACAGTGTGAGCAATAACCGTACTAGTACCAAAAATTACCCTGCTACCCCAGCGCTTACTTTTGGTATTACCTTCGTATTTGACAATGTACGAATAGTCAAATTCACACTTCGATGAAGTTATATTATTATGCGATTAATGGTTACTTTGGTAAGGGCATATTTCAATTTCTCAAAAGGACATGGTCACGTTAACCTTCTTGGTTCGATAGACCAAGTTGATTCGTTCGAGAAAAGCTAACCGGTGACATAACACGAACTGTAGGTTGAAGTCAGTGAAGCAGGGTCATGTGGCGCGCTTAAAATGCAAAAAGATGCATGTCATACCGTTAGATACGGGAGGTTGTATACCATAAATGGTCCGTATTAGATGTTCTCATTAGCGAACTATGTAATTTGAACTATATAGAATTTGATGCGGTCTTCCGAATGTCACAAGCTTACACACTAGACAGGGTGAGATCCGTACGTCTATCTGTATCAATATCTAGGTCAAATTGGGAAGGCGAAGTAAAGTACCTAAAGGGCACCGTTAAGTGTAAAAATAGCTGTTATTCAATCCCAGAATACAATTTGTCGCACAATACCGTTCACCTTTTCAAAATTACCCGGTATATTTAAGTGCATTCATAAATTAAGTTTATGATCCTTTTCAAACTATAGAATTTCTTCCTAATAGTAATAGAGAATTTCCTACACGTTCTGGCGCCAGAATAATAACAATAATAACATACAATACCGTTTTTTAGTAAAGAATTTCAGATTATTATTAAACACGAAGTGCACAACAGATAGATAATACAGTAGCAACTTGTACAAAAACCGTATAACCGACGGTTCTTTAAAGAATTGTATTATAAATGACTACCGTTAGTCGCTATGATAAACGTTTTGCATTTCAAATGCCGGCACGTTCGGTTACGGTACGAGTGAAGATTTACGAATTACCTGAAAAATAATTAATATAATAATATTCCATCTTTTGTTACCAAATTAGAAATTTGGGGATGAAATCAATCGCTTCGATTCGCTGAAGAAAACGATAATAATTATATTATTGATAAGAAAAGGTTAGAAGCATTCGAAATGTGGTGTTATGATGAGGATACTGTGGATAGAGAAGGTTAGAAATGAGGAGGTATTAGAAAGAATAGATGAACAGAGGATTTTGTAGAAGTCGATAAGAAATAGTCGAGGTAGGTTGATAGGACACCTTCTCAGGCATGAAGGGCTAGTCAGAGACATATTAGAGACAGAAATAGGAGTTAAGAGGAGTAGAGGTAGACCTAGATTAGATTACTGTTCGCAAACAGTTAAGGACGTGAGATGTTCTAGTTTTAGGGAAATTCGAAGATTAGCTGAGGATAGGAGGGAGTGGCGTGCATGACAACCTTATGATGAAATTTACGATTTCCGGATTTTTTTCCTTTACTTGTACTATAAAACAATGCTTCTTGCCCAATTTCATTATTCTAGGTCAACGGGAAGTACCGTACAGGTTTTGATTCCCGTGCTAGTGTCAAAATATGCGGCCGTATCTTTTGATTGCGTTAACTTAGAAGTTTGATTGTTTTACAGCTCCAGGGGACTGCAGGTTTGAGGAGTTGATATTAATTTTAAATTTGATACCGCCACGCTTTCCCGAGAAAAAGGGTCTTGGCAGGCAGACAGACAGGCAAGCGGACAATGAAGTGATGTTATAAGAATCCTTTTTTTCTTTTTGAGGTACACAACCACAAGTCCTTTAAAAAAAAAAATACAACGTGTAATTATACAACACTCTATTGAAGTGAAACTTCTTCAAACACACAAACATACTGGGATATGTGTTAAGGAATTGGTTTAATGGTATTATTTGTACACTATGAATTTAAATTTTACACTATACATTCCGGACTTGCCTGTAACGAACGTTGCATTGAAGCGCGCTCACGGCTCAAGCGATCCCCACTACGAACTCGACTACGTGGCCGAGTAGGGGGAAGAGATCCGTCGCATGATTTCGTTACATAGCAACTCGCATGAAACGAACTTACCTTACCGTGCGTAAAGAAGTTTCACTTCAAAAAACTGACGTTATTCAACCCTCGTATGTATACTGAAAGCTGTTGAACTCGGCTTGCGTTTTAACGTATAAGACTCTGCACTAAAACATCTTACGATTAATGCAGTAAAATGGGGAGTATTGAACTAATAATGACGTCATTTGCTAATTAACCTGAGTCTTTTAAAATCTCTACTTAAGACCATTTCGTTAAAATTTTTCCGACACTGACAATTGGTTTTTCAAGTTTGTTGCTGTAAAGTGGAACTTCAATTATTATTCTAGGGGGTTAGGGAGCGACCGGTCCGCCTCGGGCCTCCAGTTTTAGGGGCCTCCAAATTCTAAGGAGTGATTTTTAATGAAATCCCTAACAAGACCAAATTATGGTTCAGTAAATACAGAAGCAGCTTGGACTTTGGAGTTATACACATCCAAACTAATATTATAAATACGAATGTAACTTTGTTTGTAGGCTTTTCATGTCTTTATTACTCAACCGATCATCATGCAATTTTGTACACACATTGTCAGGGACACAGAAAAGAACATAGAGTGCCTTTTATCCAGAACAAATACTGTTCCCGAAGGATTGCAAGAAATAGTTTTATGTAATCGATTTGACGCCTTAACTACTTAGTCGATTATAATGAAATTTTGTAGATACATTGTCAGGGGTACAGAACAGGACATGGGGTACCTTTTATCTAGAAAAAACATTGTTCCCGAGGGACAGAAGAATTTAGTTTTACGTGGTCGATTTCGCGCCTTAACTAATGAATCGGTCATCATGAAATTTTGTAGACACATTGTCAAGGGTACGGAAAAGTACATATCCAGAAAAACATACTGTTCCCGAAGAATAGAAAAATTAGTTTTATGTAGTTGTCAATGATTTCTGACACGTATTTAGGATATCAACGAAATTATTTCATTTTTTTTTGTCAGCCATTACTCTTCTATTAGGTATTCATTTTGTGCAAAATGTAAACTACAAATACATCAATTTCTAAACAGATAGACGGCCACATTTCACTTTTCCGCCCCGGGCTTCTAACAGCCTTATTCCACTATCGAACCTATTAACTAGAAAATAAAAACCAAGACAGCGTTCCATGTGCGTCTTAATATTTGAAATAATCAAGTAAAAGATTTATTATTATTGATTTGAATAAAGAAAACAAAATAACGAGTGATAAGTTTGTGTTTGATAAAACGTTTGTACGATTACTATTGCAGTACGATGTATTTGTTTTATTAGCTATTTCTCGTAGAATGTTGCGGATAAGAAGAGGCAAATAGATCTGAATACATTCGCGAGTTCGACGACATAGAACGTAGCGCGTAATTATTAAGGAAGTGCAACAAAAACACCGCTTGGGGGATCTGCAATTTTCACAGAATTGCAATTAGAACAGTTCACGGAGAATCATGTTTTATATTCATAAATATTGCAAATAAGTCTTCGCCATAAAATCGCATTACGGAGCATGCCACATCTATTTACATTAAGTGCATTTTGAGGAATTCAGTTCTTCGTTTAATTAATTTGTGTCAAGACAGTTTACCACAACTGTTACTACCACACTGCATGCGTATGTACGTGTATAAAATCGAAGTACCTACGTACGTATACCTGCAAGATAAAAGAATAGTGCATCCTGGTTACATTAGGGTCACAATATCTCCTCGGTTACACTGATTACACTTTGTCTTTTCTCCTTTCTATCTGTAATCCAAATAACCGGAGGAAACATAAATCAAACCACAAGAATTTAAACTAGAATTAATTTTCATTTTCTATTTGAAGGGACTCCGATGGTATCTAGGTTATAAGTAATTGATAGCCAAGAAAGTTCCAATATTCCAAATAAATTTTTTTCGTATTGTAATGTTCGTGGGTTTAACAAAATTAAATTCTAACACTGATAACGACAAAAACTATTTATCTACACTAATTATTGAAGAACTTAAAAACACTATTAAATTATTACTAAACTTAAGCTATGAATTATTCTATTTATTTACACTACTTTTGATATACCACTATTCACTACGTTATTTATTTCACTGCTATCACTGTCAATTTATATCTCGATTCACTTCTACAACGGTCAATTTATTTCTTCTCCATTCGGCGAACGTCTCTTCTTTTAAATACTCTTTTGTTTACTTTCGGGAGCCTTCTCGAAACATCCGGATAGCTCCTTTTTTCCTTTGAACTGTTTAACTGCTTTCCCAGAACGCAGGTACGACACACACATTTACAAATACGACACACACATTTACAAATACGACGCACATGAAGAAAGGCGCCCGCGGCTAGTCGGCGAATCGATAAGCCGTTCACAGACACGTGTGTCCGATCGCACACAAACACACTCGTGCTCCCTACAGTATGCTTCATTTTTAAACTTTAAGGTATCCAAGCTGACTCAAATCACCTGTCGATACCTTATCGTTAAAAGCAATTAATAATAGTGGCAGCTCGGGGTAGTTCACGTAGGGGGTACATAATTTCAAAATTAGTAGGCATCGGCCGTTTAAGATTTTTCAGTGCATTTTTCAATATTATAGTGAAAAATGAAAAATTAAAGGAGGTGCGATTGTTCACCTGTTCTTATTATAATGCTGATGTCTATACAAAAAAAATAAAGTTAACCATTACCAGCTTAGGTTAATAATATGTACAAACTTATTCTGTGAGAGTTTACTTAACTAAAAATAGAAGTAACAGAAATAACAGTGAAATCAGTAATGTTTTCTTACAGTCGCTTATAACGTACCTGTACCTATCGGATAATTGCTCTTATCCTAGCATCATGCGGACATAATTCGTACCTTGATCGAAAAGCTTCAACATCATTATTGTTTTATACAACTACGGTGTAACTTAAATATCTACCGATCTCAGAAAAAGACATTGAAAATTAATGGTTATTGCTCAAGCCAACACAGATTTATGTCTTCGAATCTACACAATAATGACTCTTTCTATATACATACATATACACTTATTGTACGAATCTTCACGAAAACTATAATTATTTATTAATCACTATCAGTAAATTCGCACAATGGGGCATTTAATTTTTACCAAATAAAATTAATTGCGTTTTATTTTTTATAGGTAGGTACATCAAACCTCTAATACTTTAATAACGAATTAAAATAATTGTTCAGTCATTTTTAAGAGTTAGACCATAAAATAAAAATGCAGGAATATTTACTAATAAACATTATATTCCGCATTAATTTCTTGTGTTTTATGTCCCTGCTTACGCAGACTTCACTTATTGCTACTACTCATCCAATTTCAAAAAATCTTTCACCAGTGTTTAGAATGGACCTTAAAAGTGCACACACACCGCATATATTATTCCATTGAAATAAAAGGGTTATTCATAGATAGCGAATGATAAGACTCTTGTGTAATCAGAAACGAAATTCCAAGCGGGCGAAACCGCAGCACAGCTAATACAATTTTTCTCGATTAGACGCATATTTAATTGTGCCGTCATTTAAGGATGTTTGGGAGGTACAATCGGAGACAAGAGTACATAAAATTAGAAATTCATGATTAATTAGTTTTTGCAGCATATCATGAGGTATATAAATACTATCTATACTTAAAAAAAAAGTGTATGGTTTGAGAGAAAATTTCGAATTTGACCAAAAACTTTGAATAAAATAAGAAATAACGAATAATATGGAAAATTTTTAACTGACTTTTGGCAGTGAATATGCCTTGATTTCAACTTCGAAACAAAAAAATATTTAGTTTCAATCTCTATTAATAATGAGCGTAAAACTTTTTAATATGTTTAAATAATAATTAAAACTTTAAAATTGCATTTATTTCAGACAATTATAAATATTATCATTATATTATCAAGTAAAAACGAGATTTTCAGCTAATTTTTCATTTTTTCCTCGATAACCATTTAGTGAATTTGAATAACCTTACGCTAAAGTGATTCTCCAGAGTTCAAGTTACTTATTATAAAAGTTTGAAATTTCTGGTAGCTTTTTTTCTGTTAATAAAAATAAATTTAATCTGTTCGGTCAACGAATCTCCATAAAATGACGTGTAAAATTACAATTTTTTGAAATTGCAATAACTTTTTAACGGTTTACTGAATCGATTTGTAATTTTTACAGGAGTTTTAGAATTGAATGAGGAACGTTCTTCCAAATTTTTATTTGTCTCGTAGCATTTTGACATACCTCCCAAACATCCTTAAACACAACACCTTCCTTTTTCTGTTTTTGAACATCCCGTAGTGTGAATAAAATTAAAATTACGTATGATCAAGTATTAAAATTAAGGAACATGTTTTGTTTGAAATATTTTTCGATTAAACTAATAGTTGGGATACAATCGGCATATTACGTATTCTTTGAGCTACCCTGTATATGTACGTATGTACGTATGTTCATTTTCAACTTATAATATCTAATAACGGCCATAATCATGAATAAAACATCTTCATAAAAACATTAGTCAATTTCGATTTCGAGTTACAACCTGATTGAAGCGATGCTAAGAACATGGGATGGATGAGTTACTGGTACAGATTACTCTGCAAGAAAACAGCACCCGTTTTTTCTTTACTTTTTTATGAATGTTTTTTACCGCCTTATTATCAATCATCGTTCCGTATGATCTCAAATGCTTATACCGTAAGTTTTATTTCAAAGTTACACGGTGATTGCAGGAAAATGTTAATTCCGTTAAAACTCGCGGATAAATACTAGAGGTAATATACTCATTAATCTTTTTGAATAGCTCAGTAATTACTTGTACAATTTTTAGCAGATAATTAATTATTCTGCTTATAAAACAGTAGTAGAGTATCGCCAGTCCAATTTCTTACAATTAGCTAAAGGAATTCAGTGCATGTATACGTACTATCACCCGTAATTTTATAGTTAATTTTTTATACAACTAAATAAGCGAGTATGTTATAAATATCCACTTAATATCCAGGTAATTAAAGGTTAAGGAAATTCTCCCCATTGGGCACATCAGCGAGATTTCAAATTCAAACAACTAACAGATACTTAAGATTGCTTTCGTTTCCGTTGGTTTTCAATAATTAAGAAGAATCTAACTTTTAAAAATTAAGAAGAACGTAACATTTTCTCTTTAATGGATAACACTTATGGCTATGGCAAGAGGTGTGATTTATTTGAAATTTAAAATGAAAATACAAAATAAAAAATACCTATTTTGATCTTGCATTTAAATACTTTTTTTAGAAAAGCATTTTGTATTTCATTTCAAATACTTTTCCAAATGTATTTTCAAAATGCAATACAAAATATATTTTTGCCGTTAAAAGTTTTGCTAGTTCATCGACCAAACATTATATAAAATGATTAAAAAAGTAGTAGTAGTAGAAGCTTAAAAGGGGGACAAAGAGACGTTCCACCCAAAAAATTCTAAACTCCTTGGAATTGGATAATATAAAATATTGGATCGATATTGTTTTCCGTGTTCAACGTCATGGCCCATGGAATTTTGAAGTTCAAAATTGATATCAGCACCTGCCTAATCACTACTTATCGTAACTACAAAATTCTATGAATTACGACAAAACAGCTCACAAAACAATATCGAATTGATATACACCAGCTGTGTAAAACTGAAAACTACAAGATATTGTGGTGTGTCAATAAATACCTATAATTCAAAATTCTTAGAAAACGATTCGAAACACTTCACTTATTAGATGAACCCAAAGCTAAAGAAACTATGGATTCCACTTCTTTCTCGTATTACAATATGTAAAAGATCAGAAACCGTATGGGGTTGTAAGATATAACGATTGATGTTGATTTTACATCAATAAAATTATTTGCAACCCTATTTTGATTCTGATCTTTCACGATAAACAAACTATTTTAGGGTCAGTGTCTTTTTTCCAATTAAAACGAGTGACAAAGGTAAATAAGAAAGCATATAGAAGAATTATTTGTTGCTGAACTGGAGAAACAATAACATAAAGATAGAAAAACCATATCTCAATCATTTCAAACAGACAAATATGAATCATACTCAATCTTCACAGCTGACGATATAGTGCAAACACCACTCCTAGCCTACAAAAACTCCAATATTTAAAATATGAGAAAAAGCCTGCATGGTTTTCTTAAAGAATATTTTATAGTTAAGTAAATGTAGAAAATTAAATAGGTATTACAAGAAAGTATTTATCTGAATGCCTTCTGTATTTAAATACCTTTAAAAAAACATTTTGCACATCTCTAGTCATGGCAGGAAAAGATTCTTTCGTTGGTATAAACTAAAGAAAAAGGATAGACTATGGTAGGTAAATGATTCCTCCCGCTGCCACCTACAAAAAGGGTAGAATATCGCACAGACACTTCACCTCTGTCCGCTACATTAAAACATTTTTGAGTGTTCTACAGTCTACAAAGTCATCCCCATTTACCTCCTCGTAAAGCTGTGTAATACATAACTGTGTATTCCTGCCTCATTTATTTCTAAAGAGCCCGAAGGTAAAACTACACATTTTCTTTTGTTTTCATCTTGTTACAAACAACCATAGCATAATTGCGGTACATTTGTAGCTTGCGACATTGATTAGGTTCGCTTTTGCCATTCACAATACAACTGCTAGCGCTTTATAAGTACGGACATTCAGATTGATCTGATGACATGCACCTTCGTCTTTACAGTTACACTTCAAGAACCTGACACGTTTACCATGTCCAGTCCAACGCTTTTTCCACGTTCTACTCGAGCACTTACTAAATTTCAGGTCTCACGTTAGTAAAATTGCTCCCAACAAATTAGTGTTATTTTTGTAACTAAAGCAATCGATTTAGGTATATAGTTAGTTCAAAATGTCATGAGCCTTCAGTTATTGCATTCATACTGTAAATCACAAAAACGTTGACTCGCTACACAACCAAGGCTACAGCTGCAGGTAAAACTGTTAAACATTGACGGCCAATGTTTTTAAGATGTAGAAATAAATGAACTACACTACCCCTAACTAAAATACATCAAAATGCTTTATAATGTTACGAAAAAGTTTTTAACGATAAACTATGCAATAACTGATAGAGATCTTAACCGTCAATTAACGTTAATATAATAATATATATATATTATATNATTCGAGATTTAAAGATTTCTTAAGTAGTTGCCTCCCCTCCCTCCTTAAACGATTTAAACTTCTTCAAAAAAGAAGATCTTCTAATGATGAATCGCTGCTAAAAGTTTCAAGGTAATAATATCATTTATTTGATAAAGTATACGAAGTTTACTCAGATTGCCGGATAGATTTAGGTATGATTTTCACAAGTGGGACGTAAATAAAAGCAAGTAAGCAATTGCACCCTCTTGAATAATTTTAAATAAAACAAGCCGCCCCCTGGCTATGTGTGGAAGTTAAAAATTAACTTACAATCAAATATTATTACTCATTCACTATAAATTACCTCAAATTAATGAGGAAAAATTTTTTGTTACTACTATCACACCCTCGCCGGGAATCGAACCCGAAAGATATTCTTAATACAGTAGCGAAGAAATTCATTTCGTTTAGCGGAAGTCTAGGAGATTTCGGGGATGTAGCAATAGGAAGGAATTACTCGAGAAACTCAACTGGGATAAGTAAAGACATATCATTAATCCGTTTAACCCTTAACATTACATTGGGAGTGGGGAAAGCTGTATTTTTTACTTCTTCAATTCCACATCATACCTAACAACCGAGCAAATGGTTGAGTTTACTCACTAGCTGCAGCAGTATAATAAAAATGTGTACCCAGAACTCTAGCAAAGTATTCTATATTGGGAAGGGGGGGCAACCGATTAATCAACTATCGTACTTTAATTTTCCGACTAATGTTTTACACACACGCGCGCAAAAATATGCATTTATAAATAAACAATAATTATCAAACATTAATATTAAATCAACTTAATTTCAGTCCACTACAAATTACCTTAAGTTAAAGAGGAAACATTTTTTTTTGCTGTTGTCACACCGTCGCCGGGAATCGAACCCGAAAGACATTCTTAGTACAATAAGTTAGTAATATTAGCTTACTCTAATTCACGTGTGTTCAAGTTTTGTAGAAAAGCATTTTGTATTTTATTTAAAATATATTTTTAAATGTATTTTCTATTTGTAAAATGCAAAATACATTATATAAAATGATGAATGAAAGTTGCTCACATTGGCTTAAAAAGGAGCCAAAAAAACATTCCATGAATGCCTTCTAATTCTATAACTGAAGAGAGCCCAAAAAATTCTAAACTCCTTGGAATTGCATAATCTAAAATATTGGATCGATATTGTTTTCCGGGTCATGGTCCATGGAATTTTGAAGTTGAAAATTGATATCAGCACCTGACAAATCACTACTTATCGTGCCTTTAGCAAGGAACTACGAAATTCTATTAATTACGACAAAACATCCCGCAAAACAATATATTGATATACTACGACAGCTGTGTAAAACTGAAAACTACAAGATATTGCGGTGTGCTAATAACTGCATATAATCCAAAATTCTCAGAAAAAGATTCCAAACACTTCACTTATTAGTTTTTATATAAAGCTAAAGAAACGATACATTCCATTTGTTTCTCTTATTACAATGTGTAATAGATCAAAAACAAAATGCGTTTGTAAATATTTCGATATAAAATGCATGATGATGATTTTACATCAATAAAATTTTTTGCTACCCTATTTTGGCTCTGATCTTTCACGATAAACAAACTATTTTAACATCAGTGTCTTTTTTCCAATTAAAACGGGTGACAAAGGTAAATATGGAATATCTAGAAGAATTATTTGTTGCTGAACTGAAGAAACTATGACATAAAGATAGAAAAACTATACCTCAATCACTTCAAACAAAAAAAAATATGAATCATACTTAATCTTCGCAGCTGGTGATGTAGTGCAAACACCACTATTAGTCCTGAAAAACTCCAATACTTAAAAAATGAGTAAATGCCTGCAAGGTTTTCATAAAAAAAAATTTATACCAACTAAAGTAAATTAAATAGATACTACAAAAATTATTTTAAAAATACGTATTTTTGCATGTAGCATTTAAAATTCAAAAGGGAAATCTATTTTGTATTTTACATTTGAAATAACAAATCAAAAAAGTATTTCCATTTCGTATTTAAATACTTTTAAAAAACCATTTTGCACATCTCTATTCAGTACCTATAGCTCTAAATTCATAGTGTTATATTTTTTAACCTACATCGACGCACCAAATTAAATTAATGTTCAATTGGAAAGAAGTGTATTCTGTACAGAAAAAAATTACATATATTAAGCTCAGATCTGTTTGCGTATTAACAAAGTAACAATTTAACTGTCACCTTTTATAAAAAGAAATGTATAGCTAACATTTTTTTTTTCTTTTGTTGGCCTATAACTAGTGTGGAAATTATTTATAACAAAACGACGTAACACGCTACGATGCGATCCAATAAAGCGTTTACCATTGTACACACGTTACCGTACAATGTGCATGTTAAACAAACACTCATACAGACCCATCCTAGACATACATAATGTCCTAAAAAAGATAATTTCATGTACAAAAAGGCAACGTCATCTCCCTAAGAATGCGTTAGATTTAACAAACCACTTGATTAAAATGTTTATTTTTAAATAACGGTAAAATTTTTACATGGTAATTCTTTCACGAAATAATGGTTGAGAATATTGAAAGCTTCAACAAATAGACTGTAAAAATTAATTTTCGAAAAACTATATTGAAAAATTAAATTTTGTTGGTTATTTAAGTAAACGATTTCCTCGAGTTTTATATCTTAACTGTAACTAAACGAACAAAACAATTAACCGTGAATAAAAACAGATAGAAGCAGAAGAAAAAGATGATTTACAAAGAACAGAGGATCTAAAAATATCAAATCTTAATAATATCTTACTGATACTAACTTTTTTTCTAACTCCAACACGTTGAGATTAATATTAGTACAGTGAATGAAGGTAAAAATTAACTTTTACCTCCGATTTCGGTGAACCTCCATCGATTTGCATGAAAATATGGAATTGAGTATATTTTACCCTCAACTTCAAAAGTGACATATGCTCGACTTTCGCTTTTTGCATTTTAGGGGTGAAATCCACCCCTTTTGTTAAAAATGGGGAAAAATGCAGATTTAAGCATTCTGCCATAAGTAATCTCGTTTAATTAGATAAAATAAATATTTTTCAACACTTATATACATGATTTCTGATTTCGATTAATTTTTGAACCCTTTCAGCAACCACCCCTTAAATCTAAAATCATCATCATGTATGTTTTGTGAGCATTTTTCTATCGACACGTCTACTTTTTACTATCTATTTTTTTCTCTAATATGCACACAAAATCTCTGCTCCAAAAAGTTTTCCAAAAAAATGTTATTGTCTTTTTTTTACAAAAGCTCAATTAATTTTTACGATATCAGGTTCATCCAAAAACCATTTGAAAGGTAATTTCGAGGGCTATAAGACCATAATTAATTTAATCTTTTAAAGCCCTATTCTTTAAAGGATAAAAGGTTAAAAGGCCCCGGTTACATGGTTCTCGCAGTAAAATGTAGGTTTTAAACGTTTCTAACTCGATTATTTTTTATCCTACAAAAATAAAAAAGAAACTAAAATCTTTCTTAAAAAAAAGCTCAAATTTCGTTCTCTATTATTTTTTACGTATATCCAGTATTTTTGGAGTTATCATCAAAAGAAAATGAAATTTGCGAAAATTTGAAAAATTCTGATTTTTTAAATCATATTGTTTTGTCAAAAATATGCATTCTAAACCGGTCGAAACATTTAAAGTCATTACTTCTGCTAAAATAAAGAATGTTTATAGGGATTACTATAAATTTTAATTTCTGTGGAAATGGCGTAGGTTTTATTTTTCACTTTTTCCTAAAAAATTCGAAANTATTAGTCTGTTACAATTTTTCAAAAAATCAAAACCATTAACGAGCATTCGAGGTGTCCAAGATAACTAATAACAAAATTTATGTGTTTCCTATTTATTTTGTCAAAAGTTTTTTTAATTATTTTTCGATGTTTTTTTTCCTACATATACATACATACACATATTAAGAGCAAATATAATCTGTACCTATTATGTTCTTAGGGTTGTGTACCTTTACCAGAAATATGTTAAATTTAACTATTTTTAATTAATAAAAAGAACACTATTAATACGTTTATAACTGACAGTTTTTGTTCAGTTCAGTTTCAAACGAATAAATATAAAATTAGATTCAGATTTTATGAAAAGAGCCACAAAATACATTTAAACATTTTTCTACTTTATATTGTCTACTGTAGGTAACTCCGTAAAACAAAAACTGAAAGCAGTGTTCTTAGCTTCTGTTGGATCCCTTCACACGCGTAAGACAAAGTAAGTTTTTGAAAAATTTTATGCGCCTGTCCCCTTATTATACGTAAAAAGATTATTTACGTCAAAATCGTAAGACATATTCGAACGCCGATTCCATTTTCCAATATAATCATATACAGGAACGGCAAAAAGTCTACCGAACAGAGAAATTACACATTTTTCCCAAATAACCCAGAGTATGATGGGAACTGTTTCCCTGATTATCATAACGTTTAAACACTCCTAATAACTGTAACAATAAACTTTCTCTCTGCAACATTTTTTTTTATTTGTTGATACTCATGATAACTCAGAAAACGTCTTATAAATATTTCCCTGTGACTTCAAAAATTTTTATGTTTTGTTTTGATGTTGGGCCCTTCTTTGAGTATTGAACAAAATTTACTATAGAAATTTATTTTACGTAACGTTTCCACCAAAAGTTAAGCAAGGTTTATGTGCAAAGGGTTTATCCAAATTTTGACCTTTTTAAACACAAAATTTACTTTTCGACTTCCAGTGGAAATATAGCGTCAGTGGAATTCAACGAAAAAAACTGAGAAAAAATAAAATAACAAAAAAAAATACGTGTAATTATACAACACGCTACTGAAGTGAAACTTCTTCAAACATACCGGAATAGGGGTTAAGGAATTGGTTTAATGGTATTATTTGTACACTATGCTTCGCACGGGTGTATTGCTGATAATAAATATATTATAGAATGTCTTTATATACAACAATCACAGCTTTTTTGTCATTAGACAATACAAACCCACCGGTACCGCCGCAACCGCCATGTCCCTGCATTTTAAGTCTGTAATATCTTCGAAAATGTTCATTTAAATTACATGCTGTAAAGGGCCATATTGATCTATATTAAATGCACAATGTATTTAAAAGTACTTAATTGGATAAGGATTAATGCTGTATCGCTTAAAATCGCTTCGTAAATAAGCTATTATTTCTCGTAAAAAGTAAAAGATAAAAAAGGTTATTATGGGTTATCACTAAGAGATAGACATATACCATCGCGGACTTTTTTGTAGACCTTTTTAAGGAGTACAATACTGTACAAAAACCGCATTAAAATCCGTTGCGTAGTTTTAAAGATCTAAGCATACATAGGGACAGACAGCGGGGGAAATGCGTTGCATGATTTCGTTACATAGCAACTCGCATGAAACGAACTTACCCTACCGTGCGTAAAGAAGTTTCACTTCAAAAAATAATATGTACTTCTCTTGATATACTCGTTACAAATTCATCAATTGCGATAAGCAAAGATTTAGAAAGTCTGACTAGTAATAAGAATATGAATAAGAAGAACAATCTGCATATTCTTTTGTTATACGAACACAGTAAATTTTCGTAAGAATGCTAGAGAAATAAATTCCATGTAGTTACAGCATTTTCGCTCGAATGGATACATAACGTCTAAGTAGCTGATACTTTTAAATCCAATTTTTAAAATCGTATCCGTCAGTAACAGGAGTGCTTGCACTTCCTTGTTGCATACATGAATATGTTAATACATCTATGTTAAATGCATTACGTTCGGAATAATATGAATCACAATGTTCCCATGAATTCTGATAGTTTATAAAACTAATAACTACATAATTAGTATGGACAAAACCTTGACCTCTGTAGCAACTATAAAAACCTCTAAAATTTTAAAAGTTACTGTTACCTTCACTTGAGGTGGAATAATAGACATAAATAACAAGAGAAATTAATTTTCCATCCTCGACAAATTACCCCCAACTAATGAAGAGGAAAAATTGTTGCTACTGAACCCGGGAACCCTAGTTTTACGCATCAGTACACCTAAGGTGTCACAAGTATTGTTGAAGCCAACTACGATGAATATATGTACAAAATATTTTCGTGGAGGTTAATATAATAATTAATATTAAACGTTAAAGTATATAAAATTAATTTTTTATTCTCCATAGATTAGCCCAAATTATTAATGAGGAAAAATTCTTGAACAAATGCTAGACAGGGTCGTACTAAGTTATTTTATTGGTCGGTAATTTATCGAGACTGCATATGGCGTGCTGATGACATCAAACAAGCTGGAAATTTCGATAAATTACTGGCCAAGAAATTAATCGGTTCTTAAAAAGGTTCGTTTCTCATTTAAAGATGGAAGAAGTTTAAAACTAGGCAGATAACAGACAGAAATATTTGCTTTCTAGGTTGATTAGTCCAGGAAGGCTTTAAGATTTTAGTTGCATTTATGTTCATGTATAATGTCGAAACCATAAAATTGAATACCATATACAGATACACACTGACTGTGAAAGCAAGCCAATAGATGCTGCTAACGGCAAGTAATCGTTTTAGTAATTAAAACCCACCTTATAACTACGTACCGCGACGAAAAAAAAAAAACAAAACAATTAAGGACCTAAGATGGAAGAACAATGCCACATGTTGATTTAAGTATCATTTTCAGCATTTACCGCAAGATTACCTAACTTTTCGGAAAATTTATTATTTCATCAACATTTGATTGGATATCCGATCTATTTGAAATTATTTAATATTCTGTGATAAGATAGTAATTGAAAAAATATTGTCGTCTAACAGGAATTTTTAGTTTAAGATTCAGTAATGGCTGCGGTTAAATGCCAGCCGACGGAATTATTAGGTTATGGTATAGAAGAACGCCATCTATGCACCATCGACAACGGTACCACCCGTCTTTTGGGTTATAAGTACTACTTAATAGTTCAATTCCAATGTTGATTAATTTAAAAAATCATTGCCAATAATCTATATGATCTTATTGAACTGACAATGAAATGCCTGAGCCACTTAAATAATGAGTAGGTATGTATGTAACAATTGTTAAAAACAGGGTTACGAAAAATGAGAAAAAAAAGGTGAAAGTACAAATTAGTTACCTACTTTTACTACAGTCGTAGTAAGGTGTGCATTAGCAATAAAAAAAAAACGAACGTAAATAAGACCATTCACTTGAGCATGTAATTTCTAAAACATATGGTACATTTACAATACCTTTGTTATAAATTGACAGCTGCCATCACCACACAGAGCATCTGTTATTATTTGCCAATTTACTTGTTGTTATTTAGATAAGTGGGTACCAGTAACTGTTTTGTTATAACAATAAAAGAGATGCTAAGTAAACATGTATCTATCAAGTTTTCTATTGGAATATCGGTAACACACGCACTGAACGTTTTGTAGCAAGCAATTTCGACTTTTACAACTACAAATAGTTTTACATATACGTGTAAAATTAATAAACAGTTAACCGTGACATCAATCGATGGGATCCAGGATAAATACGAGCTTCTATTTATGGAGTAGGAGTCAATTAAACTACCATTTTTACAACAACAAGAAAAATATAGCTATACATATTCACTCCAGTATGTTAATTTAACTGCTAATATTACTCCAAGTTAACGAACCGTTAAATTTGTTTTAATTAATATCTTGTTTTGTATATAAAGAACACGGCTTGAATTTATTATCTAACACCTTTTGTTTATGATTTTATCTGTCCATTCTTTGTGTACAATAAATTATAAAAATAAAACACATACACGCTTCTTAATTATAATTAAAAGAACACTATTAATACGTTTATAACTAAATCCATTAAATAAAAAAACTATACCAATCCCTACTAAGTACCGTATTATGTATATGTCCTAGGCGAAATGGAAAATTCGACTTAATAAAAAGAACACTATTATTTTACAAAGAAGCAGGCAAATTCGAAAGTTGATATTTAGTTTGTCGTAATAAGCCGATGCACCTTTAGGCTAATAAGAAAACGGGAAACTTTTTACTCAAACGGCCTGTTATCGTGCAGGCTTATTACAATATGCCTGATACGTTTTGAGTGAAATAAAACTACCGGCTTTTCAACATGCATGTATTACGTTAATGTGATTCATCTTTTAAGGTTCCATACCTCAACAGAAAAAATAGGGCTTTTATATGATCACATTGTTATCCGTCTGTCTACCTGTTTGTAATAACTCTTTTTCTCAGGAACGCGTGGAGGTATCAAGTTGAAATTAAATTAAATTAAATACTTGAGTCTGCAATATTTTGGAGCTATAAAAAAATTAAACTTCGAAATCAACGCAATCAGAAGATACGACCGTTTACACTGCTTATTTTGACATTCGGAAAGGAATCAAAACCTACTAGAGAGTACTTCCTGTTGACTTAGTATCATGAAATTTAGCATTAAGATTGTCCTATAGCACAAGTAAAAGGAAAAATCTGAAAACCGTAAATTTGTAATTACATCACAAAAAAATTGTTTTAATTGGCATATTATAATTATACGTTTTGGGAACTGGCTTGGAGAAGGGGGACTTAAAACAGAAGTGGGAACAATCTTCGAGACTCAATTCTCGTGTCGGACACGAGTCCAACTTTTTAATTTTTCATAAATAAAACCTGGGGGAAAATACTTCACTAGACATATATCTGGTAAACAAAAAACCCTACTCGAAGGAAACTGAGTTCATTGAACAGAGAATACAATTTTCTATAAAAAAAGTTCTCATACATTTTTTTCGTGAAGATAAAACTTCATTATTTGTTAGCTTTTAGAGTTGAGGAATATTTTTACACTTATTAAAAACAATTGACTTTAAAATAAGAACATTAGAAATTGTGGTTTTGATTAAATTATTCTCTTCTATTAAGCCATTAAAACCCAAGCGAAGAATGAGGAAGCATGACGCACTTCTTTGACAGATTTCATTTCGTTTGTATAAATTCCTTAGAAACAATCGAGCTAGATACTATAACATAAACTGATAGTGCATAATTGTTTTTTTAGATTTTACACCAACAAAATAAAATCGGACAAAAAAGTGTCAAAAGGATTTTTTCATAATATTTACTACCGCTAGTATTGTTTTACAGAATAGCAACTTTTATATTAATTTTGTTTAAACTAACGAAAAGGTCTAAAGAACTATGCTTTAGTTCCTTCCTACAGTTAGTCTGTTCAAGATTATGAACTCTCCATGACCAAAGTGAATAAAAAAATAAAATTTAAATCACCCTAATATACGTATGTACTGTTACGTCCTGCTTTTCCGGGTTCGAACGAAAAGTTCCCATCAGTAACGCACGACAACTAAATTTTATTTGGTAGTTGTTGAACCAAAAAGTTCGTTTAGCTTTATTTTTCTTTTAATCAGCTAACACTAAACACACTATGAGAATGACGATGTTAAGTTTTCAAGAAAAACGAAGAAACGTTGACTGATTATAAACTTATTATTATTTTTTTGAAGTTACAACCGACAGAATGACAGTATAAACAACTTAACTTGGTCTAATTGTAATCCCTAATATATAGTGATTTATTATCTAAATAAATATGGATAACAATACAAATATAGATACCAATGAAGAAGAGTACATTACAGTACATACATATAATAGGTAATCGTAATGAGAAATTAACAAATCTCTATTTTAAAGTGAAGTTTTCAAATATTTTTAAAATCACTTATTGTAACAAATAAAATAATTCGAAGTGGTCTGTATTCTGTCGAAACTGCCAGACTCGGATGGCGATTTCGATCTTTTTGGATCTCATCAGAGCGTCGCAGACAGCTCCTTCAGAACACAGACCAACTTTTACCTGCTGTCTTAACAGCGCGTTTTAGAAAATACTACAAATGGTGCGGTAAACGCCATCTGTAGTACGATGCTACATTTTAGGATTACGTATGCTCCAACAAAGTCAATTTAAATATATGGATATCTACTTGCTGAAACGAATCCCGGCGTAGCTAACCTCAATGTGATAGGCACGTTACCATAATAGAATAAAATAATTCGAAGTGGTCTGTATTATGTCGAAACTGCCAAACACGGATCGCGATTTCGATCTTTTTGGATCTCATCAGCGCGTCGCAGACAGCTCCTTCAGAACACAGACCAACTTTTACCTGCTGTCTTAACAGCGCGTTTTAGAAAATACTACAAATGGCGCGGTAAACGCCAAAATGTAGCATCGTACTACAGATGGCGTTTACCGCGCCATTTGTAGTATTTTCTACTGATTGTAACCTTTTCTGTATTATATTAGTTAATTTGTGGCACAGTAGTTTTCGACACACGAAATGTTGGCTGATTTGTATACTATAGACTATTACAGAAAAAGCGAGCTCATACTTCCGCTCAAAATTGTTATGAATCCTTGTGGTATATGCGGGGAAAAGATAAAAATAAAAATGACGAAAAATCCTGTTGATGAGATGAAATTTCATGTTACTTTTGCCTTTATTTAGTGACAAAATGTCTACACGAGCATATACAGACAGACGCAGTTAAATTAGAATCCAAATGATAATAATAATAAAAGAAGTAACTAGTTATTTTTCTAAATGAATACCAAAAGTACCATTCTTTCATGTTATCATCTTGACCTAGAGTTTCAATTACGCGTCTTATTTAGTTCTTAATTACGGCACCTTTAGCACATCATAAATCACTTTATATACGACAGATGACATAGAAATGGTACAAGAAGAAGCAAGTAAAGACATCGTTGGCAAACTCTTCTCTGACCCATGGGAAAATCAAGCTGGCAACTATGTTATAAAGAAACTATGCGTGTCAGAACAAATTAACCTAATTATCCTGAAGATAATTAGCGATCAGCGCCAACTCGCACTTAACCTTTATTTTCGTTTAATGAACTTATGCAATAACTTCGCGCTTGAAACTTGAGAGACCTTACATGAGTCAAAAGACTTCAGTCAATGATTAAATACAAGCGTTGATTAATTAATAATTTTTGCATTTCTAACACTTCCATTTATATCAAACGATGACTTTTCTATTTTTCTATTTAACAAACCCAGCATGTCTCTATTTTTGTTACCACATTTTACTCAATCAGATATTAAAAATTATCTCTCAAAAGTAAATTATTCAAAAAGATCAATAAAAACTAACCTCAAAAAAGCCTTTAAACACTAAAAAGCTAAAAATAATTGCCTTGTTTTATATAAGTGAATACAAAATAATTAATTCTTTTGGATTCAGTGTCAAATCTAAACGTAATAAAAAGTAGAAGCCATTAATGGTAGCTCTCTTCATGTAATTTTTCTATATATTTTTTCTTTTCTTAACTCCCAATAAGGATGTTATTGTAATGAGTCCGGAAGTCAACAGCGTATTTAACTTTTTTTTTTAAAATAAGTCAGAATATGACTGCGACATAAATTGGAGAAAAAATTGCTACTGCTTGAATTTGTCTTTAAAAAAGCGGACAGACAGTCACACGAGTGATCCTATGAGGGTTCCGTTTTTCATTCGAGCGTAGAGAACCCTAACCCGAGAACCAACTTAACATTGTAGTTGAAAAAAACATACACACAAACTGCAAATGTAAACTTATACGCACAATATTGTTTTGTTGAAAAATTTACCACGTTATATTCAGTCCAAAGACTTCTTATTAATTTTTCTGTAATCTATAAGTAAAGAACTACTTTGTTTTTTTTTTTAATTTTACGTTCAGTAGTTTCGAATATATTTGAGACCCTTACAACAAGCCCTTTCATTTGATATATCACACGGCACAGCTTGCAAAACTTTTTTAAACTTTTGGGTCCGTGTTTGGCTCACAGAAATTCATATGAGTAATAAATTTCAACTTAATCGGTCCAGTAGCTTCGGAGCAAATTGACTATAACATACGGACATGCGGAACCCTAAAAATTAATTATTTTTAAGTCAGATAAGCCTGGATGGAAGGAGTAGTAGGGTTATAAAGCAGAGGATAGCGCAGGGTCGTGTCGCCTTTAATAAAAAGAAGTCACTTCTATGCTCGCGAACGGTTAATTTAGAAATTCGAAAAAGGTTGTTAAAGGTGTATGTTTGGAGCACGGCGTTGTACGGGTGCGAAACATGGATAGTGGACGCGGCGGAAAAGAAAAGGTTAGAAGCGTTCGAAATGTGGTGTTATAGGCGGATGATGAGGATAACGTGGGTAGAAAAGGTTAGAAATGAAGAGGTATTGGAAAGAATAGGAGAACAGAGGACTCTATGGAAGTCAATAAAAAATAGGCGAGCTAGGTTGGTAGGACACCTTCTTAGGCATGAAGGTCTAGTCAGGGACATATTAGAGGCAAAAATAGGAGTTAGGAGAGGTAGAGGTACCTAGATTAGATTACTGTTCGCAAATAGTTAAGGATGTGGGCTGTTCTAGTTTTAGGGAAATGCGAAGTTTATCTCAGGATAGGAAAGAGTGGAGGTACGTGTCCAACCAGTCTTAGGACTGACGACCTTATGATGATGATGATTCTTAATAAGTCTCACTGAATTTTGGGGCGAGTATTACCTTTTTGGAGAGCTTAGGTTAAGGTTTTTCAAATGTCTCATTTTAGCAAGAAATAAATACATACTTCATTTGGAAGCTCACCTATGAGTAACCCAACCTACCCTACTTAACCTAATATAACACAAATTAACGTTCAAATTAATATAGTATTTGTACTACGATGGGTCAAAGGTCAGTTTATTCTCTGCACGCTGGGTGTAATGCCATTCGAAGAGTATTGACCTAAGCTTCCCGAAAAGGTATCACTCGACCTCCAATTCAGTGGATTCCATTCGGTAGATTAACCTTATTATGTATTTACATGCGGAATCTCGAAAAATTTGATGTACTTACACTAATAGTAAAAAAGATGCCCGTCAAATTAAGAACCTTCTTCTTAAAAACACACAGTTTAGAAAATCTTAATTTAAAAACAATTTTGCAAATTCTCATCATTATTATCGATTATCTTTTGTCTAATATAATTACTTCCGCAAAAAAATGGCTACAACATTTTATATGCTCCTTAATTAGTTATCAAAAAAAACTTCTTAATTATACTTGGGTATAAACTTCAAGAACCCATAACTATTACACAGATTAACGGAGGTAGTAAAGGTATTCTCTGCCTGTATTCCCACTGTATTATACGACCACTTCTAATTTTCATTTTACCGGTATATTCAACGATAGTTAATCAGGGAATTGCAGAAATAACGGTAAGAATACTCATCTTACCAAACAAAACATTACAATTTCGCAGCAGTCCGACAGTCCATAATATTTTCGAAAACAAATTTAATTTTTATATGCAACCACAATTTACAATTTACTATTTCAACAACATAAGAAAATGCCGAAGGAAGTTATCCTTGTTAGCCTTGAAGCTATTCCTCAATTATCGCAGCAAACCCGTTTTCAAAGTAGGCACTGCAAACAAACGTTGCAAGTAACAAAACAGACCTATTTTATTAAAACCTGGGTAAATGCCTTAACAACTTCGGTTATGCAATTTATCATAAACATACCAAACTCACAATGAACAAAGATGATTATCATCGAATAACCGGGTCTAAAACCGTTATTAGTCTGTTACAATTTTTCAAAAAATCAAAACCATTAACGAGCATTCGAGGTGTCCAAGATAACTAATAACAAAATTTATGTGTTTCCTATTTATTTTGTCAAAAGTTTTTTTAATTATTTTTCGATGTTTTTTTTCCTACATATACATACATACACATATTAAGAGCAAATATAATCTGTACCTATTATGTTCTTAGGGTTGTGTACCTTTACCAGAAATATGTTAAATTTAACTATTTTTAAAGCTTTAATTCCTATACATACAGCCCAGCAGAAGAAGTTAAATTGCACAATTTAATTCGTATTTTAATAGATGGAGTGAAAAGATATCAAATCTTCGCAATACTCTAAGAATTGGGATGATAGGGATTATTTGAAAACGGCCAAAGACATGGATTGTTATGCCCTGTGAACCGTACAACCGGTCGTTCTGCACTCTTTTTTAATGAACGCATAATGCCAAGAGCTTGAATTTGTTGTATGACTTACCCAAATTGATATCAGGGTTCATCATCATCATAACGTTGTCAGTCCTAAGACTATTTCCGAACAGTAATCTAATCTAGGTCTACCTCTACCCCTCCTAACTCCTATTTCTGCCTCTAATATGTCTCTGACTACACCTTCATGCCTGAGAAGGTGTCCTACCAACCTATCTTGCCTATTTCTTATTGACTTCCATAAAGTCCTCTGTTCTCCTATTCTTTTTTATTTCTCTTCATTTCTAACCTTTTCTATCCACGTTATCCTCATCATTCGCCTATAACACCACATTTCAAACGCTTCAAACCTTTTCCCACGCCCACTGTCCATGTTTCGCACCCGTCCAACGCCGCCTTCCAAACATACACCTTTAACAATTTTTTTCGAATTTCCGAACTAACCATTCGCGAGCATAGAAGTGACTTCTTTTTATTAAAGGCGACACGACCCTGCGCTATCCTCTGCTTTATATCCCTACTACTCCTTCCGTCCTGACTTATCTGACTTCCCAGATGTTTAAAATCAGCCACTTGTTCTAATTATTCATCTCCTATCTTCATATTCGCTTTTTCCGTACTTTTTCTTCCCTTGCATACCAGTATTTTAGTTTTACTTTTATTTATTTTCATACAGATCTGTCAGTACCGCTTCCATTTTATTTAAAGCTATCTCGAAGTCCTCCTTGCTAGATGCTAATACTGCTATATCATCTGCAAATATAAGCATACTAATCTTTTGCCCTTGCACATCTATCCCTACAGTTGTACTGTCTTTAATGATGTTGATCGCGTCTTCGAAGTATAGATTAAAAAGTAGCGGTGACAGTGCCCATCCCTGTCTGACTCCCTTCCTAATATTTACTTCTCTACGTTGCAACCCTAGCTCTAAAACTGCCTGTTGTTCTTTATACAAACTAAGTATCACTCTTCTATCTTTGTAACTCATCCCTACATTTTTACGTATATTTAACATCTTGTCCCATTTAACATTGTCAAAAGCTTTTTCTAAATCTACAAATCCTGTGTACGCACTCTTTCCTTTTTCTATCGTATTCTCTAGAATGGCCTCCCGCGTTCCTCTATTTCTTCTAAACCCAAATTGATCTTCCCCTAATAGTTTTTCCGCCCCTTTTTCCATCCTACTCTGTACAATTCTAGTCAAGATATTTGACGCATGGGAAGTTAAGCTAATTGTTTTAGATGTCTCTCATCTATCTGCGCCTCTCTTTTTAGGTATGGTTACTACCACATTCCATTTATAATCCTCCGAAACTTTCCCTGTCTCGTAAATGTGACTAACTAGCTTAAACATACGATCTCTAACCTCTTAGAATTTCCCCCTGTATCCCATCTACCCCTGGCGCCTTATTATCAGGGTTACAGATTCCTTAAAATTTCGGGATTATTTGAAAACGGTCAAAGACATGGATTTGTTATACCCCGTGAACCATACAACCGATCTTCTGCACTCGTTTTTAATGAACACATAATGTCAAGACCTTGAATTTGTTATATGACTTACCCAAATTGCTATCAGGGTTACAGATTCCTTAAAATTTCATTCGTTTCTTGTAAGGATTTTAAAAATATGTACCACACCACATCTTATACTTACAAAGAACGATTAGTGTATGCAAATATTAAAGAATACAAACCATGTGAAACTTTCATCAATTACATTATACTAAGCATGCAATCTTAAGAAATACCATTACAATGTGACGTTAACATATTTGGTATCGACCGGAATCTAAGTCAGATACCTACCAAACATTGTATAAAATTAACATGTTTTATTTCCTATTATGTCGAACTTAACGATGACATCTGTTAAACGTCTCTGTCTGTTGACAGCTTTGAAAACTTTTTGGTTTCCTATTTTACCTATTGTGCACATACTTACGTTCTATTCATGTTTCATCCATGTTTCATCGCAGTATGCAAGTTGCACAGGCATGTTTGCTGTCTATAACGAATACATTACCCACTACATACGTCTAAGAAGTAACGGTGACGAAAAGTTATTATTATGTTTTACATTCCATTATGCAAATATAACACGCGTTAAGTTCACGATTTTAATATTTTTCCAGTTTAAAATATCTTATTGTAAGTGTGTGTCAAAATGTTAGCCTTCAGGCTCATTTATCTTGTCAAAATTATACCATATAGGTACCCAGTTTAGATTTAAATAAGAATGCATTAGATAAATAGGTATATCTAATAGCAAAAAGTCATTATTATTGCGTATTTATGATATCGAAATGTTTATACCGGGTGTGTCTCGGAGACATAATCCGTTACTGCATGCATTATAACATTATAAAACACCGTTACGGCATGTCACTATCAAACTAGACCATTACCGTAAAATGTCAACATTAACAATAAAAAAAGTCAAATTCTGCACTTCACATATGCAAAAAAAACTGAAAAGTTGTTTAATTTTAAACAGAACTAATCATTTTTTAAAGTGAAACTTCTTTACGCACGGTAGGATAAGTTCGTTTCATGCGAGTTGCTATGTAACGAAATCATGCAACGGATGTCTCCCCTCTACTCGGCCACGTAGTCGAGTTCGTAGTGGGGATCGCTTGAGCCGTGAGCGCGCTTCAATGCAACGTTCGTTACAGGCAACTCCGGCATGTATAGTGTAAAATTTAAATTCATAGTGTACAAATAATACCATTAAACCAATTCCTTAACCCCTATCCCGGCATGTTTGTGTGTTTGAAGAAGTTTCACTTCAGTAGCGTATTGTATAATTACACGTTGCATTTGAATAGTAAACTATAATCGTAAAGTTGCAATACCTCAATAAAAACAACATCCGGTTACAAAAAATCATTTATTTTTTTTTCAAGCTGATCTAAGAAATCAATAATCATACTCAAATGGAACCCCTATAAGATAAGTTAACACTCATAACGATGCTGTTTATCCTTTTCAAGTATAAAACGCAAAAAATTACAAACATAATCTAAATGAACATAAATATTTACTTACTTATTTATAAATATTTCAAAGCTTATTTAAAAAATGATTTACAAAAGAATCACACCAGAGAGACAGCAAAAATGATGATAAATTTACTTCTTATGTCTCTAAATAACTTTGAGTTTACTAAAACTGAGTGCTGATTACTTTTAGGGTTCCGTACCTCAGTAGAAAAAAGAAACCCTTATAGGATCACTCCGTGTTCCGTCTGACTGTCTGTCAAAAACCCTTTTTATCAGGAACGCGTGGAATTTAAATTAATATCAAATACTGAAAAATCAACTTCCAAGTCAACTTAATCAAAAGATACTGTCATTTATGCCGCATATTAATCAATCAAAACCGATAAGGTATTTCCCATTGACATAAAATCACGAAATTTGCCAAGAAGCAATATCTTATAAATAAAAAATCCAATAACCGAAAATTTGTAGTTACATCACAAGAAATATAATTTTTTAATTGTAATATTGTGATTATACGTTTTGGAGGTTGATTTGGGGGTTTGGGGGGGGGGACTTAAAACATACTTGAAAAAAGCGGGAACCTAGAAATTTGTTTTTCTTTTTATACCTATTTTAGAACGTAAAATGTGCCACCAAGACCATGTTTTTTTTGCACAACCTACCACTTTTAAAGATTAGTTTTTAACTGAAGAAAATTTTAGAGAGGCAACGCGAATATGTGGCCATTAGCCACTTACTTAGCAGAAAAGAGACAAGTATTAACAGTACTGTCGTTTTGTCTCCTTCTAAAGAGTGATCACATTTTTGAAGCTAATAATGTTCAGCTCATTGTCTATATCTTTGGAATCTCCACGATTAAAATTAAGTAGTATGCACTATCGTCATCCACCAAATTTGAATGGGTTCAACTAGTCTACTATGAAACGATCCTACCTTTGTACAGAAAGTAATACTTGTACCATTTATAGTATTAGTTCACTGGGTCAGCATAAGCGCTTCCAGGCAACTAACTAAAGGTTAAGGAGGCATTGTTTTGTTGGAAACAATTCTTACACTTGCCAAAGATAACTATCGTTAATCTCTTTTTTTTCTTCTTTGACACAGATACCACTTTTAATTAATCATTTTTTATTATCATTTTAATTAAACAGACACCTTCTTATAGTCTATACTTTCACTTACATTGTTTTTTAGACAGTTTTTATGACCGAAAATCAATTTTTTATAATAACTTAACTCCGTCAATTTTCCTTAGGGATTTTTGGGAGGTACAATCGAAGACAAGAGTACATAAAATTATAAATTCGTAATTAATTATGTTTTGCAGCATATCATGAGGTAAATAATAAATACTATCTATACTAAAAGAAAGTATACGGTTTGAGAGAAAATTTTGAATTTGACCAAAAACTGAATAAAATAAGAAATAACGAATAATATGGAAAATTTTTGACTGACTTGGCAGCGAATATGCCTTGATTTCAACTTCGAAACAAAAACATATTTAGTTTCAATCTCTATTAATAATGAGCGTAAAACTTTTTAATATGTTTAAATAATAATTAAAACTTTAAAACTGCATTTATTTCAGACAATTATATATATTACCATTATATTATCAAGTAAAAACGAAATTTTCAGCTGATTTTTCATTTTTTCCTCGATAACCATTTAGTGAATTTGAATGACCTTACGCTAAAGTGATTCTCCAGAGTTGAAGTTACTTATTATAAAAGTGTGAAATTTCTGGTAGCTTTTTTCTTTTAATAAAAATAAATTTAATCTGTTCAGTCAACGATTCTCCATAAAATGACGTGTAAAATACAATTTTTTAAAATTTCAATAACTTTTTAACGGTTTAGTAAATCGATTTGTAATTTTTACAGGAGTTTTAGAATTGAATGAGGAACGTTCTTCCAAATTTTTATTTGTCTCGTAGCATTTTGACATACCTCCCAAACATCCTTAAAGCATTTTCTTCAGTTTTTGCACAAACGGCATAAATAAATTCAAAATATCATTCACATTTTTTACCCACTATAAATTACCTCAAGTTAATGAGGAAAAATTTGTTGTTGTTAATACCAAAATATTATGAATTAATACAATTACATTCAGATCCCAAGGGGGCATACTCCCCGCCCTCCCAATATCTACCTAGTTGGCTATTTCAAATTGTGTTTTTAATTAGGAAACATGTTAAAAATAGACATCTTTCATAATTTCGTGTAAAAATGCCTGTAGGAAAAACTGCTTGAGAAACGCGAAGAGCATTCGTGTATATGTATATGGACTGTAATAATATTACAAAAAGACGTAGCGACCATAGAAATAATATCGGTCCTTAGTTCGGGATTCACTCAAATCTCGCAGTTAGCAATGATTACACTTACAGCCGAAACAATTGTCTGCTTTAAAATAAAAAATTGTCGGACAAAAATACCAAGTGTTCTATTTTCTTAATATCAAATATGTTCCACCAAGAGCCAAGAAGAAATCAATTTCGTTAATTATAATAGAACCAGGGAATCCCTAATTTCAATAAAGCAACAGGAAAATGTAATTCTGAACTTAATAGGAAGCGCCAATATTTTTTTTAGAAAAGTTAAAATTAACCCAGAACGGAAACAATTGGTAACTGTGTATCCAATGCAGCGAGCTTTTATATAAATATGTTATATAGAAAATAATTAAGCGTTTAAAACTTTTTACGAAATAAACTCAAAATGGTCGTAAAATGTTTGAATTCAATATGAAACATTCTCACAAACCCTTTGGTCAAAAAGAATATTATACTTCATTTACTTTCTCTAGCGATGTGCCCCTTCCAATGTCTTGGATGCGCGCATGCAAAATCGTAGATAGGGAGAAAAAAACTTTTATACTCTCGACTCTTGTTCATTAAACATACTTTTTCATACAGTACCTTCCAAAAGTTCTGTTCAATCATGAGTCGAAAACAAGCATTAAAAAGCCTTTATTATATCTTCAAATATAAATAAAGATCTTGTTGATATTTTCAGTAGTAAATGGTATCAATAACAGCACATTTGAGCAATGCAATTGAAGTGGATAAAATGGTCAATTTTTCCGTGCAGTACTGTACGGATTATACGCTCCTCACCGGTAAAGAGTTGTCTCCTTTCCTTTTCTGGCCTAGTGCTGTTCTTTTTTACTTTGCGTCGAATTGAAAATAGTTAAAACTTCGACCAGGTCCATCGTTAAAGACTTAATGCTCTAACGATGATAAAAACAGAAAAAGGCCCGAGTTCGATTCCCGGCGGGGCAGTGACATCAGCAACAAACAGTTTTACCTCTTTAACCTGAAGTAATCTGAAGTGGGATTAAATTAAGTTGATTTAACATTAATCTTTGATAATTATTTTTTATTTATAAATGCATATTTTTGGACGTGTGTGTGTAAAACAGTTGAAAAGTACAGAAGTTGATTATTCGGTTGCGCCCTCCCCCCCCCCACAAAAATATTTCGCTGGGGGCTAACTACATTTTACAGATAGGTAGTTCTATATTTTTGTGACAACTCGTGTAATACAAGTTTAGGATACCGTAGACATGTTGTCCATTTTCCTATATATGTATGTAGGCTATGTTTGTAAACTGCACTTCCATATTTACAATTGGACCTAATTTGCATAGCACATATTTGCATTGCCTCCTAGTAATAATATGAATATTTCTTTGTCGCGTCAACCCATATTTGTTTTCGAACTTGAGCTTTACATTTTTTAACTAGTAGCGGTCAAATATTTCAGCTTATACATGGAAATCACCATACATGCCCGTATACCTACGTAAGTATAAAATGCAGTGGCGTAACGTGAAGGGGCAAAGGGGGCCATGGTCCCCGGGCGGCACAAATGTAGAGACTGAAGAAAAAATCATTAAATTTGTTTCAACAAAAAGGAAAAAGTAAATTTAGGGATTTCTTGAAAAATATTGATTTTTATTATTTTTACTGGGAAGTTGGCCGTGTGAATTTCATAGTACACTATAATTACACCCTTGTTTGCTATTGTACCTACTGACTGATCGTGAAACTTCTATTTCAATCAAATATAAATAGTACCCAATATGTATGTATGGATCTGTATAAGTTTGTAAGGAAAGGTATTTGTAAATAAACTCATACATTTTCAATTTACGCTAATAATAAATACTACTTATCTCGTCAAAGGCTAAATCAAAAATATAAATTTTTGGGCACACCTTTTCACTGCAATTCCGACCAAATTAAATAAAAATAAAACCAAAGTACATAAAAGTGAAAATAGCAAGGGCGGCGAACTTAAACTTCACCCCGGGTAACAAAATTTCACGCTACGCCACTGATAAAATGATATACTGGTACGCCTTTTTATACAAGGTGTCCATTGAAAAAAGCCGGGTCAAGTCAAATAAGGGCCCTAAGCGGTAAAAATAACGGGGCAGTAACCCCTTAAAATCCAAAAAAAAAATTGCTGAATGAAAACGAATACAATGTTTTACGGATTTGCTTTTATAAATTTAAAAACTCTTAAAAACTGTAAAAACCTTTCTCTTTGCCTTTTTTCTTTGTTGAAATTTTAAACCCCAAAACGTTTTTTTTTTTTAGACAGGTATTTCTCGAAGAATTTTAAAATTTTGTTTTGGTGTTAGACTGTGTTTGGATGTTGAACAAAATTTATAAAAATTTAGTTTATGGCATGCTTCCATCACAAGTTAAACAGCGTTTGTATAGACACAGTTTAGCCTAATTTTGGTTAACAAATACGTAGTACACGTAAAACAAGAGCTAGGATATGTAAGGTTTCATACTACTTACTTTCATTTAAATACATAATTCAGAATAGTATCAGGATTTTGAGGATTCATCTCAGGATTTATAAGGAATTTTAAAAATTTCAGTTCTTCAGTATTTTGTCGTATTCTTTCCATAGCTTCGCAATGAGTTTCAAAAACTCAGGTTTTTGCATCGTTTTGCTGATGGTATTTATGAAATTTACCATAATATTAGTAGAATGTAAAAAGTGTCTTGTTTATAATATACATATAGTCGAACTTAGTAAGATACTAGAAGTAGATGCGGTTAAATTTTAAGCTATATATTGGTAAAAGGTTAGAGATCGTTTGTTTAAACTAGTTAGTCACCTATACGAGGCAGGGAAAATTCCAATACAGTTCATTTCAATTTGCTAGAATTGTGACCTTGAAGAAATCTGCGCGAAGATAGAAAGAATACACATTAGGCGTGAGCAAGACAGAAATAGTTGGAACAAGCTTGAACTAGCAGGGCTCTCGATGTGACGGTCTTAGGAGATCTGCTAGAACTGTACAGTACTAGACGAAAATGTTCAGCAATTTCTTAAAATAGAAATGTAGAAAATTAATAATAGAAAACAAAGCAAAAGTTTTATAGGTGTGTAGAGCGTTAAGTTAATTCATTTGTTATTATTTTTGGCTAAATATGCTTTTAAATAAAGCATATTCTTAAATTTTAACGAGGCAGTTTAAATAATTTTGCAAATGGTACTGTACACTTTTGTCTAGCTCTCGCTCGATGATCGATGAAGAAATGAGCTACGCAGACAAAAATGATTGAATTTGGAATTATGCTACGGCGCATCCTAACAAAGGGAAGCGGCATATCTCTAACTTCTTGAAACGAACAGTAATTATTTATATTCGTAACAAAGAATAGCGCAGGGTCGGGTCGAAAATAATTTTTGTGGTAGCAATTATTAAAGGTGTATGTTTAGAGCACGGCTTTGTATGGGTGAACGGTGGGCACTGCGAAAAGAAAATTAGAAGCGTTTTGAAATGTAGTGTTAAAGGATATTAAAAAAATACCTTTTTCTCAGACATGAAGAGCTTATTAAAAACGTATTAGGAGCAGGAACAGGAGTTAAGAGGGGGTAGAGGAAGAGTTAGAGAAAATTACTGCTCGCAAATAGAAAGAGATAAAGCATCGTATACATATACAGAAGATGTAATACAGATTTGTTTGATTTGAACAGTTTTATTCCAAATTTAGTCCTAACACAGCCTAAGTATCTAAAAAGACTAATTTCGTTTAGTTGAAGAAGTGGTCAAATAGTCAAATTGTTAAACTTTATAGAGCATAACAGTATCAAATTCACAATATTTTCATTCATTTTTAAAAGATACAAATTATAATAATAGAGTCATTTTCGTTTGGGTCATTATTTTGACTCTTTGTGTGTTGTATAATTTACAGTGTGAACTATTGTAGAAATAGAAACATTCGACTATTATAATTTTATCACTACAGTTACCAATTAGTGTTGCTGGAACGTTACTAACAATTACTTTTTTTTTTTTTTATTTGAGACAAAGTGCTCAGAATTCGTTTTTAAGGCTGGTCGGTTTACATTTACTGTCGAGTCATCCAACCAGAAATGTAATACTTATAATGCTCAAAGAAACCACTCACATCGTTTGTGATTTTTCTGATGTTATGCTTAACTGCCATTAGAAATGTTAAATGCCGTTGAAACTGTACTTACAATTAGTTATATTATGATCACTCACCCAACTCCTTCCCTTAATCTTATTATTTTATGAAACTGTATTTACTTGTTTTTAGCTAAGATCAATTAATCATAAGCAGTAACCAAGATAATTAAAAAAGTATCGGACAAATGCTACTAAAATAATAATTTCCTTGTTCGAACGTAATAAGTAACGAATAAAAAATTTTTATTTTAGTCTAAAATCGTTGAAAATAAATAANTGCGCCTTAAATTCAAAAACAAGAAACTCGACATTTAGAACATGCTTATTAAGGGCGATTTGTTGACATTTAATTGAGAATCAGACATTTCTTATTTAATTTATTTATTTCTAAACATTCTAAAAGGCTGAATTTCCTGCTTTTGTTTTCTGTATGTAGAATTTTAAAAGATCGAATTATTTTTATTATTATAAAATACAAAGTTCTATGATCTTTTACTATCTTACAAAGGGTGTCTCAATCTGTCCAATATAAGCCTTTTCGCAGTCGCAGTCAGCACATTGTAATAGATAAACAGTCTTAATTATAAAATAATTCGAATAAAATAATTCGAAGTGGTCTGTATTCTGTCGAAACTGCCAGACGCGGATCGCGATTTCGATCTTTTTGGATCTCATCAGCGCGCGCAGGCAGCTCCGACAGAACACAGACCAACTTTTATCTGCTGTCTTAACAGTGCGTTTCAGAAAATACTACAAACGGCACAGTGAACGCCATCTGTAGCACGCATCGTTCACTGTGCCGTTTGTAGTCTTAATTATCTTTTTATTTATTACAACATGGTGGCTACGAAAAAGATTATATTGGACAAACTGGAAAATCCTCTGCTGGAACGATAAAGAACACACAAAAAGTTTTGAAAATAACAAAAACAATTCAACCTACGTGAAACAATTAACGTTTTTGTGAAAATTTTAAAATTATATAGGTACATACAGAAATCAAAAACAGAAAACTCAATCTTTGAGAATGTTTAGAAACAGATAATTTGGATAACAAAACTATGATTCGTCAATGGTCAATTATTCTAATGTATGATATAAATATGGAATTATTTTATTTTTCTTATTTCAGAATCTTTTACCTTTACCTGCTGATGCAAGTGCTGCTCTGGTAAAACCAACGAAATACCACTACTACCCCCACAATCAACATATTTACCTACTTCCGGAATGTGCCATACAGCAGGTAATATTCGTTTTTTTTTTTTAATTGTGTAATTATAAAAAATTAAACGTTTTTTACAATTTTACCTATTACGTTTAATTCATAAATGACAAAATAGGTATCTGTATTTTTGCACAAAAGTTTTTGCCTTGCCATCAGAAAATAAATTTTCACAAAGACAATGATTGGTATTGCCGTACTGTCCATTTCAATAAGCAATGTACCTATACCATCTGAGGCCCGTTGCAAATTTATCGGATGCCCCCCTTTATATAAAAAGCTTCACGTTGTAATTTCATCTTGATAATCCACGAAGTAAAGTAACTATGTATACTTCCCAACGCTATTATAATTATTATGTACATTTTAAAGAGCATATTGATAGAAAAACTGTAAAATTACAGATGTGAACGTCCTTCAAAAATAGAAAGCAGGAATTCCCCCAGCATCACTAACCCGCGCCACCAAAGTGTCGAGGCATAAAAATGAACTTAGCGCAATGGATAGGTTCTAAAACTGGTCAATATCTTTTTCTTATGAATGTGTTCAAGTCTTGATAATTTATTTGCATAATTCGTGTATGTTCTTGAATTAATACCTAACATAAATTGATTAAATACAAAATTAATTACCAAATTTTGTCCTCACGGCCTCTAGGACCGAAGGCCAGTGGCATTTTGCTCGTTCTGCAACCCTATTGTTACGCCACTGTAACATTGAAAACACTTAGAAAAACCCACAACAAAGCATGCAAAACAACACTAATATTGTCATTAAAATATGATAAAAAATTATAAAAATATATTCATGACAATTTTTAAACAAGCACTTTTATATGTTTTTTCGTTTTGCTCTCGATCTATCGCAATATTAAAGATAATTAGATGTTTAGAAACTTTTTACTATTTAACCTTTTATAATGCTGCTCTAACCGCTAATAACAAAATACCGCTACACATGTTTAGGACATAACCTAGCTGCGTTTCGAGAAAACATAACATAAGAATTCTTACCTTTATAATGCACGACGTTTCCACGCTCTTACGATCTTTGGTTGGAATCGGCAATTCGGTCGTTTAAATGTTTATTACACTAAAAATTACTACTTCACACCTTCGACAAAACACTAACGCGACATTATTCAAATTTTCAATTACTTGATCACGTGATATATTACTTACGATTAAACAGTTCTCACACCATTAAAAAAGTTATAAAAATGTTTTCGTAATAAATACTTGAAATGTAACTAATAATCTGTAACTAACAATCTTTCTAATCAAACTTGGGTTTGTTCAAAATGCAGGAAAAACAATAAGTAATTAATGTTAACGATGCATCATCAACTACATCAATGCTACTAAAACGAACATGAATTTTATACCGCTATAAATCCTGCGGGCGCCCTTTCGCCAGCCACACCACCTAAACAACCATAGCCAAAAACTAATGGCAATTTGAATCTCAAAGACACAAGAAAAGGCATTAAACAAGATGAAGAAAAGCATTAATTAGACAATAATAAACATAAAATTGACATACGTAGGGCATAAAGAGAATGAATATAGTCGAGGATGGTGCCACTTACTTAATCAGACGCCATATTGGTCCCAAAGCTATACCAGATTTAATTTACGGGATACTGCAGGATTTACGAAAACCACTTAGCTGTTAAAGAAATAAGGGGGGGTAAATAAACTAAAGAATTGCATATTTCCCTGAAAAACTAGGTTACGTACTACTACTACAATAAACCACAGATAATTTTTAAACCAACGCATACAGTATAGCATCTGATTGTCATCAGGTAGCCTAAATTAAACCACACCCATTGCTTGTTTGTATTAGCGTAAATAACCCACATGCATTATTATCACCAATTTAAACAACTCCCTTATTTCCAAAACTAATTAACGCTCTATAACGATATTAAGTTAATAACAAAATAGTTTTGGTAAAACCGCATTTTGCAGTAGCAGAAAAAACATTTATTAATTTGGAGATATTAAAGGAAGCAGCTAAAATCTCGATGATGTATAGGCAACAGTAAATACTGCCAATTATTTAGAGTTGCGAAATTTTGCTGTAGGTATATTCGAAACTATATTTATTAATATTAAAATATTTATACCTATAATAGAACAATTAAAGCCAAAAAAAGGGTGAAATAAATTTATTTATAAAAACCATAACCAACGTTTCGCCTTTAAGATTGGAGGATTTTTCAAGATAGATTTTTAAAGTCCTAAGGTGTTCATTACAAACTTTTGCAGAAAGTTCTGATAAAAATTGTTGATTATGGTTTTGATACGTATAAATAAATTTATTTCACCCTTTCTTGACTCTAATTGTTCTATTATTACTAAAAGGAGAAGAAATGGAATATAATATATACCTATATTTTTATAGAAACGGTTTTCAAAAATCTGTACATTTAATTAATTCGTTTTCAGGTTTGTAATGCTGTATATGTACGACTTAACTGGACACAGCCCTTATGTGCATGTCCTTCAAGATATAGAGATCCTTGTTCTGCAAGTTTAAACTCTGATGATCAGCATACAACAGAACTCTTGACTAATCAAAATCAAAGGGTAAGAAAAATTAAATTATCTTTCAAATATGTATACGCCTGTAAGTAATTTATATTATCATAATCATGTTTTATTTTAAATAAAAAAAAATGAATTACTTTTATTTTAAAGTATTTTTAAGTTAATTATATATCTTTAGAAAGCATTAACATTGGTGAAAACGTGTGAGCCAACAACCGAAATGAGAATATGTCGATCACCAAGGGACTGGTCTTTGCTAGCCTTGCAAAATATTCGTACTGGTAAATCACACTATCTGGTAATATGTCGCTGTCCAGAGACGAGTTTTCTTGGTAAATGAATTAAATATAAGTACCATGCGATAATTTCTAAAACTGCCTGGGTTATTATAGATGGTCCTATGTCTCATAATCAACCAACGTATGCGAGTGTACCAGGTATACGAGTTTATGGTATGATGTGCGTACAGCAAACAGCCAGACGTGATAGAACAGCTAAACTTTTCAACGTTGAAGATCCCAAATTTCCATGGCAAAAAGTCAAAGATTTTGCTAAAACAGTACAATGGGAATAAATAATTTAATTGCTTATTTATTTGATATGTTTGCTATTACATATTGTCTATATAATGAGCCGAACTTGCTAATTTAGACGCTGAATTGTAAGATTATTAATTGCAAATTAATACTCAATGTATATATTAAAACGAAAAAACAAAAGAATGCAATTGGTATAAGCAATTTATGTAAAAATTATGCTACCTACAGTATGTTTGCTCTAAGGAGTAGGGCATTACATTTATTTTTTATTGCAAGCCATTTTTGAAACAAATGCATCGCCTGTTACATGCACAATGTGTATGTACCAGGCAACTTAATCTAATTTCAAACGTGGCTACTTGGGTTCTACACTTGGCTTTAATATTTAAGGGTTTTCATATTTATTTTCTATTTATTTGTTCTAGGTATAAATACGTTAGAAGTGAAATGCTACTATGTAAAATTAAATTGAATAAATTTTTTAACATTTTACATAAACTTAATTTTCATTTAAAAAAGCGCACTAATAAATTATAAGCCTGTAAAAATTTAAAAATAAAATAAAAACATCTTTAACAAATCTAAATTCTAAACAACTACTCGCAGGGCGCGCCACCAAAGTGTCGAGGCATAAAAATGAACTTAGCGCAATGGATAGGTTCTAAAACTGGTCAATATCTTTTTCTTATGAATGTGTTCAAGTCTTGATAATTTATTTGCATAATTCGTGTATGTTCTTGAATTAATACCTAACATAAATTGATTAAATACAAAATTAATTACCAAATTTTGTCCTCACGGCCTCTAGGACCGAAGGCCAGTGGCATTTTGCTCGTTCTGCAACCCTATTGTTACGCCACTGTAACATTGAAAACANGTATAAGAACTTATTTAATTTAAATTACCAAGTACCTAAACAATAGATTTTAAATTATTTTATTAACAATCGTTAAAATAATTTTAAGTACATTTAAGTAACTGTATTGAAAAATACAAAAAATATGTACATAACATAACTGATAACATTAGTCAATCCCAACATTTGATAAATTTAAGCTCGTCCTTTTCCTTCGCCTTGCGCATTTTGGACAAGGTGTAGCTTTGTTTAAGCAATTTTTATGGAATATAGAATTACATACAGTACACTGAAACAAAATACGAATTAGCCCTTAATAAATTTTTGTAATTGTAATGATACACATACTCTGTATACTTTTTCGATGTTGAATGGATACAGCACTTTAGAATCTTGACAAACTTCACATATAAAGCCTTTTTGGCTGCATAACCAACACGACAATACATGTTGTTTTCCGAAATCCACCACTTCTTGTATACGCTGAGCCAATGCTCCATTAGTTACCTCTAGTAAATCCTAAACAGAAAATATCTAAAGCATTTCTTGCATTTATTAAATATAAACTGCCATGTGTATGTGTAATATTGACTTAAATTAATAAGTTTGAGCAAATTTATTCTTTCAAAATTGGATTTCAACGCTTATTTTTTTTAAGATATAAAGGAATTTTAAAATTGTTTTTGGATCTATTTTTAATATAAATAAAAATAGATACAAATACACTGCAAAATCTAAACCAAGACTAAGTATATAGTGGCAGGAATTTTTTTTTGTGACAAGATAAGATCCCTTTACAAAACATATTGTGTATTTATTTCCTTCAAGAATGTTTTCAATATACTATAAGGTAGTAATCCAACTTACTGAAATGGCATACTGATGAATATGCTCATACATGTATTCCCTAGAACCAATTTTACTCTTTAATTCTTCTATAATAGGCTCATGACAAGTAAATAGATAATCTCTTAGATAGTTAAGTTGTACCCTAAGTTTCTGAAGCTTTGCCATATCACTAACTGCAGAATAAATGGAAGGATTTAGGGTCTAAAATGCAGTTAACCATTTTTATTTATTATTTTTTCTTTTATTAAAGTTTAGACCTTCATGTTGATTGTGGGCATTTCTTTGAATTCATTTACATACTCTTCTGCTTTCTTTGATACAGAATATTTTTTGAAGTCCCAATTGTGCACGATTCTTGCTGGTATTACCATTTCTCCAGTTTCACTCATGCAATTCTCACAGTAATAGTAACCAGAAAACCCACAGACCCTAAAATTTATAAAATGTATTTCTCTTTTAGTTATATAATTATATCATCATACTTCCATTTTTGAGTTACACCAAGGTACACTTTACAATCTTTGCATTCGAAATTTTGATTATCTAATCCAGTTTCTTTTGCTATAGTTCCTATTTTTAAAATGAAAGATTTAAAATCATCTACAGGAGATTGCCTTTCTGAATGGATATCTTTAACTGACTCTGGAGGCTGAAAAGAAAGCATTTCACTACTATTTCCTAAATTAATAAAGCAGAATAAGTTACTTTGTCATTAACTAATCTGTTGTTTGAAATCACATCACAAAGATTGGGAATTTTTCCATTAGCACCACTTGATGTGTTATAGCTCTGTATCAGTGCATTATAACTGTTCTCCATTGATTTAGGCCGATTTGTAGCATCGGGTGTTTGAATTGGCTCTATTTTGACACCACCACTAATATTTTTCTGCTCTTCATCTTCCTTACTGAATGACCATCCAAGACGTTTGTTTAACGAATTTCCTAAAGTGGTATTTAAATCTGAATTAACAGACTCTGGAGATTTAACATCATTTGAAGGATCGTTTTTGAGGGATACAGCCCCAGAATTTGGTTCCTCAGTAGCTTTTTTGTTTTCAACTTTTGTTTTTGAAGAATGTTTACTTAATATTATTTTAAGGGCCTCATCTTCATTAAGCATACATCCAAAGCCAGAACTCACTGATGATACTAAAGAATCTATGGAACACGTTTCTGAATTTATTGATCGTGTGGTTGGCATTGACTGCGCAATATCTACACCAGATGCAACCTACAAATGAACTACATTACAGTCTATATGGACTATTTAGTAAATTATTTTTTACTGGGCATGTTCTCAATGTTGGGCACCAAATTCCTGCCAGAATTAAACTTTCAGGTGGCCATGTGTTTAGGAGGCTAGAATTTGTGGGAAAATTAAATGTTACAGAACTTTCTAAACCTTCAATAACTTTTTGAGCTACATCTAATAGTTCTGAATCTCTTACATAAGCATAAGGATTATAATACATTTTCATGGCAGATATGTTTTGCTGTATAGCAAAAAAGTATGATGAAAGTAAGGAATCATTTAAAGCTATACGTATCCATGCTCTACATTGACCTGTTTCTGTAGTTATTTGAGATAATTTTCCAATCTATAAATTAGATTGTTAAACATAACAATAACGAAAAAAGTACATTATTACCTGATTTATAATTTGTTTATGTGATATAAGTAAAAGTAAAGACCAAAAGCTAGGCTCTGGACGTTGATCTACATCAGCAAAGACTCTTTTTGCTTGATTTATAAGCGAATTCTTTAATCCATGTAGAAATAATGATTCGACAACATTGCATAACACAGGATTATTAACATCGAAAGTATCTCCCGATATATCTCCTCCAGTATTCCCGAGTTGAATTTCTTTCACAATCTCTGAAAGTTGGGTTGTAATAGCACTTTTTACTAATTTCTCCTTTTCTTTTGCTTCCTTTTTAATACGATTTATAAATAGACTCATGACTTATAAATTACAAATATAGTGTACACTTTTATAAAATTAAAAACGCATGTAAAAATTATAAAACAACAAAAGAAATAGTAGGTAGCAATGTTTGTTTAGCAATTTTATTTATTTCTAAATCAGCTGTTTTTGACATTTATGCTGACAAGTGTAAACAACTGTCCTTAGTTGTCCAAATCTTCCAAACTTATTTATCTTTCAACATTAATTATAATCCTTTTCAGATATTTGATTTCTAATTAAAATGCAAAATTATTAATATAATTATATAACCTTTTCATCATTTTCGGTCATATTTTAAAAAAGTTGATTTGTAAAGAGAAACACTTATTAATAGGTATATCAAAACTGATTCAATATTTCTCTTCACAAATAAAAGTAAAACTACTATGTAAAATATGTATAATGTAAAATTACTTTGAACCTTTAAAGGTGCCGCATCCATTACAAAATCGTAGACACAAGTGTAGCCACTTGCTATTCCCTGTTTGAGTACATGTAAACATCAACGTTATCATAAAAAATTAATTCGAAGTACATATAAAATATGACGTGTAGTTGCCAACAGTACAATGTTGTAAAAAGCTTTCATATGAAAACTTTTTTCACAAAGGAAGCGTAAAAGCAGAGCAAAGTGTGTTAAGTGTGTAATGAATATAATGAAAAACCCAGGAATGAGAGCTCTTATTTTGGTTGGTGGTTATGGCACTAGACTGAGGCCCTTAACATTGAGCAGACCAAAACCATTGGTGGAATTTGCAAATAAACCAATTTTAATACATCAAATTGAAGCTCTTGTTGATGCCGGTGTTACAGAAGTAATTTTAGCAGTATCTTATCGAGCTGAACAGATGGAAGAAGAGCTTAGAGCTGAAGCAGAGAAATTAGGAGTCAAATTACTATTTTCTCATGAAACTGAACCTTTGGGAACTGCGGGACCTATAGCATTAGCTAGAGAACATTTACTGAAAAGCTCTGAACCATTCTTTGTACTTAACTCTGACATTATTTGTGACTTTCCCTTTAAACAACTTGCCCATTTCCATCGTGCACATGGGAAAGAAGGTACAATTGTTGTTACAAAAGTTGAGGAACCTTCTAAATATGGTGTGGTTGTGTATAAAGAAAATGGTTGTATTCAAAGTTTTGTCGAAAAACCCCAGGAATTCATTTCCAATAAAATTAATGCTGGACTCTACATACTTAATCCTACTGTTTTAAAAAGAATCCCTTTAAAACCAACTTCTATTGAAAAAGAAGTGTTTCCTTATATGGCAGATGATGGTGAACTTTTTGCATTTGAATTACAAGGTTTTTGGATGGATGTTGGTCAACCTAAGGATTTTCTAACAGGTAATATTAATATTGTTGTAATGTAAAACATTATATGCAAGTTGATTTTGTTATAACTTTCAGGAATGTGCCTATATTTGAAATCTTTAAGACAAAAATCTCCAGAAAAATTATACAATGGCCCAGGAGCTGTAGGAAACGTTCTTGTTGATCCTACAGCAAAAATAGGATCTGACTGTCAAATAGGACCTAATGTTACTATTGGACCAGGAGTAATAATTGAAGATGGTAATTATAATATATAGGTTTACTAAAATCATTTTTGTAAATTCAAAAGAAAGTACTTTATTCATGTTAAGTGTTTACATTAATTAAAAAGTGAAGCCGAAAACTGATTAAGAATCACAACACTAGACCTACTTTTATTATTTATTTGTCTAATTATCATGTTATTAAACAGTTACATATTGTTAGCTCAATGACCTCTTTCCTAATCAGTAAATGGTTGAAAGTAGTTTGCTTAATTCATGATTCATCAATTCACACTCAGGTAAACTTACTTATAGAGATCCTATTAATTTATTGCAGGTGTTTGTGTGAAAAGATGTACCATCCTACGAAATGCAGTTGTAAAATCACATTCTTGGTTGGAGAACTGCATAATCGGTTGGAGGTGTATGGTAGGTAGATGGGTAAGAATGGAAGGTATAACTGTACTTGGGGAAGATGTCATTGTTAAAGATGAGATCTATATCAATGGAGGGCAGGTCTTACCACATAAAAATATAGCAGCATCTGTTCCTGAAGCTCAAATCATTATGTGATGTAACCTTTCGAGGAGCATTTATAATAATTATTATTATTACATTCTTAAGTTATTGCGGTTTTATAAGATATTTTTATACTAGTAATATTTCAGGGTGCTAAATATTAAATTTTAGGTTTTAAGGTGCATAAAAATTAATCTTTCAAACGTATTAAAACTTCACATCCACGATTTCTTATCATTTTAAACAGAATAAAAAAACGGTTTGGTGATATGATATATCTAATCAAACATATTAATTTAATTGTTACTTGCCAAGATCGAATTTTGGTAATAAAAAATATATTTTTGTAAAATCCAGACTAATTTTGTACAGTAAAACTATTTCACTGCCAGCAATTACAGAAAAATTGATTTTACCCAGCCATATATAATTAATAACTTTGAATTTCACAAATCAATGACTAATTTAATTCATTGTACGAAGTTTAGCTGCTTTTGTATATCAAACAGAGGGAAATGTATAATTCTGAAATATTTTATAAAACGAATTTAAAACATCTATCGTTCTTGCTGTATGTCTGTTATATCAATTTTTAATATCAATAACGGTAATAGAGTATATTACGAAACAAATTCGACTGAAGTAATCACAGTTCTTTTTTATATGTATAGTTTATTATACAAATACCAGTATATAATATAAAGTGCGATAAATAGCTTATATCAAATCAATGATTTTTTTTTCATCTAAATACCGAAATGATGAGTAATAATCTATTATAACAGTCGAGTTTGCAGAACCTATTAAGAGTATTGGTGGTTTATTTAAGATAATATATTTTTAAAAGTAATTTAGAAATTTATTTATCATAAAAAGTAATCTAATTTCCGTAACTGTTCGTTTCTAGAGAAAAAATTAATTATTTAAAAAATGTATTATTGTTAACCTTTGAAATACACTTGAACTTTGTTAATTTATCGTTTTAAATTTCTAGTCTGATAATTTACTTAAAAAATTAGTATAAGCTTTGTAAATATCAAAATACAATATGAAGTTTAGAGGTAATATGATTACAAATACGTATCTATTATTTGCATTCCATGTTATGAAAAAAGTGGTTAGTGTAAGCCCTTTTTGCTAGTTTTATAGAACATTTATTGATAATACACATTTAAATAACAGCAATTGTTTTATCATTGTAACACGAAAAAACATTTAACAGTTTTTATAGAAACATTTATAAACATCCATAATTATGCATGCAAATACGAAAAATAATTAATTTAAATTTTAAAATAAAGTGTAATGAAGAAACAAAAAGAAAATTTTAACAAAACAACATTTATTATTTTAAAAAAAGCAAACAGAACAAAATAATACAGTGATTCAAAAGAATCGTCCCATCTTCTCACAATCAGTCTTAATTACCTTCCTTTGAAATAACTTTCACAGGAAATGAAAGTTGCTGATCAAATCCCAAATAAGAATCTGACATCAATAACACAGAAATTAAGTAATCTCCTAAAAATAAAAACGTAACAAAAAATAGTACGATTCTTTACAAAAGTATTATACAGTTGAATAAAAAAGATCTAATATTGTACAAATAGTTAAGGATGTGGGTTGTTCTAGTTTTAGGGAAAGGCGAAGTTTAGCTCAAGATAGGAAAGAGTGGAGGTACGTGTCCAACCAGTCTTAGGACTGATGACCTTATGATGATGATGATTGTACACTGGTACGACAGGTGTAAAGGATATGGATAAGAAAATGACAAGAATGAAGTGGTGAAAGGTTCGACAATATATAAAGTTGAGGAAATCAATTAACTTAAATTGGACAAAACTTGGGGTGAAAAATTGAATTTGAATACCTTTCTTTGTCAGCGCCGGAAGTTTCAAATATACACTGCTATGCTTTTTAAATGTAACTCTTTTGGTACACAGAACTTCGTCTGATTCGGGGATTCCAACACAGATAATCCAACCTTCATCTTTTGTCTTGGGAAACCGAATTAGTTTAACACACGGAGTAAATGCAGTATTTCGAGTTAACGTTATGTCAAATTCATATTCTCCCTCGAGATTTAGCTGATAGGGAGGATGTAACTCGTTCATCTTTTCCCCGTCATCAATTATTTCGTTTAATGATACGCGCATAAAAATCAAAGGTAAACTTTCGATTTTTTCGATAACTTCGCGAGCATGTTGTTTCCCCAAAACATTTATGAACACCTTTTCCATTCCTTTTTTATTATTCAAAAGGGCAAGTCTTAAAGATGGGAGTCGTAAAGAAATGCCCATGGGGAACAATTCCTTGTTCAATGAATACATAACTTCATCTGAAATGTGGGGCAGAGTACATATAGATGGTTCATCAAGTACTTGTCCTTGAATTATCATTTGCATTATATAAATTATTCTTAAAGTACTGCCCNTGTTAACCTTTGAAATACACTTGAACTTTGTTAATTTATCGTTTTAAATTTCTAGTCTGATAATTTACTTAAAAAATTAGTATAAGCTTTGTAAATATCAAAATACAATATGAAGTTTAGAGGTAATATGATTACAAATACGTATCTATTATTTGCATTCCATGTTATGAAAAAAGTGGTTAGTGTAAGCCCTTTTTGCTAGTTTTATAGAACATTTATTGATAATACACATTTAAATAACAGCAATTGTTTTATCATTGTAACACGAAAAAACATTTAACAGTTTTTATAGAAACATTTATAAACATCCATAATTATGCATGCAAATACGAAAAATAATTAATTTAAATTTTAAAATAAAGTGTAATGAAGAAACAAAAAGAAAATTTTAACAAAACAACATTTATTATTTTAAAAAAAGCAAACAGAACAAAATAATACAGTGATTCAAAAGAATCGTCCCATCTTCTCACAATCAGTCTTAATTACCTTCCTTTGAAATAACTTTCACAGGAAATGAAAGTTGCTGATCAAATCCCAAATAAGAATCTGACATCAATAACACAGAAATTAAGTAATCTCCTAAAAATAAAAACGTAACAAAAAATAGTACGATTCTTTACAAAAGTATTATACAGTTGAATAAAAAAGATCTAATATTGTACAAATAGTTAAGGATGTGGGTTGTTCTAGTTTTAGGGAAAGGCGAAGTTTAGCTCAAGATAGGAAAGAGTGGAGGTACGTGTCCAACCAGTCTTAGGACTGATGACCTTATGATGATGATGATTGTACACTGGTACGACAGGTGTAAAGGATATGGATAAGAAAATGACAAGAATGAAGTGGTGAAAGGTTCGACAATATATAAAGTTGAGGAAATCAATTAACTTAAATTGGACAAAACTTGGGGTGAAAAATTGAATTTGAATACCTTTCTTTGTCAGCGCCGGAAGTTTCAAATATACACTGCTATGCTTTTTAAATGTAACTCTTTTGGTACACAGAACTTCGTCTGATTCGGGGATTCCAACACAGATAATCCAACCTTCATCTTTTGTCTTGGGAAACCGAATTAGTTTAACACACGGAGTAAATGCAGTATTTCGAGTTAACGTTATGTCAAATTCATATTCTCCCTCGAGATTTAGCTGATAGGGAGGATGTAACTCGTTCATCTTTTCCCCGTCATCAATTATTTCGTTTAATGATACGCGCATAAAAATCAAAGGTAAACTTTCGATTTTTTCGATAACTTCGCGAGCATGTTGTTTCCCCAAAACATTTATGAACACCTTTTCCATTCCTTTTTTATTATTCAAAAGGGCAAGTCTTAAAGATGGGAGTCGTAAAGAAATGCCCATGGGGAACAATTCCTTGTTCAATGAATACATAACTTCATCTGAAATGTGGGGCAGAGTACATATAGATGGTTCATCAAGTACTTGTCCTTGAATTATCATTTGCATTATATAAATTATTCTTAAAGTACTGCCCAGCCAACCGTAGTTAGCTATTATATCAAGCATTGCCTAAAAAGAAAATTAATAGACCATTTAACTGAACATGAATTATTCTTTTTCAAATATAGTACAGTGACATTTATTTTTTACTTAAAAAAATACCTGCAGAAGTCGCAAAATTTGATCCATTACAGTTTTCAAATCCACATTATACTCTTGATTAGGAAGTTTATGTTTAAGTAAATATGCTTGAATTAACAAATAAACTTTCACACTTGGGGAATCAGTTGAACCATTTTTAATTGTTGTTATTCCAAGATCTCGAATTAACTTCCTATTATAGATAAAAAGTTTAAATAATCTTTTTAATTAAACAGTGACGTTTTATTGGGATACATACTCGTTAATTTTATCCTCATTGTGCCTTACTGGAAAAAGAGCATATTCTTGGGATTGACACAGAATTTGTATTAAATCATCGATACTATTGGTAGGTTTAAATTGCTTCTGGAAGTGAGCTACAGTTTCATGAGATAGGTAATAAAATGAAGTAATGTGACCAAAGAAGGTTGGCTTAAAATAGCATAAATCTTCCTAATAATAATAAAATTGTATTTTATACCATTTTTCATTTGATACTTATTGATAAAGTATACTCACATGTAGTGCAATTGAAATGCAGTTGGTTTTAATTAATTCAACAATTACACTATCAATCAAATCACTTAAATATGTTTGTACTGTCTCTTCTTCTATATTATCCAGATTATAATAAGTAGGATTTTGCAGAAGTCGTCTGTAGAAATAAGTCCATTTAATATATTCCACCAGATTTTCTTTAGTTGATACAGTTTCAGCAGCTATTTCAGCATTAACATGGTCAGGAAGAACTTCAAGTAGATTTGATTCAATAGGAAAAGGTTCGTAGAGAAATTTTTTGTAAAAATTTTTTTTTAAATCATGAACAAAAACGCATGCCACTCCACTCGTATCAAACTGAGGTCGACCTGCTCGGCCCATCATTTGCAATACATCAGTAATAGGCATATCTGCATAACGTTTTGTTTTACCGTCATAATATTCTGTTCCTAAAACAGTTTAATTCAGCATCAAAACTAACAGTTTGGGTGGGGGGTATCCAAAAAATGTAATATTTAAAAAAATGACGACTGTTAAACCATATCTTACCTTTTATAACAACAAGGTGAGCAGGAAAGTTTACACCCCACGCCAAAGTAGCTGTAGCGATAAGAACTTGAATCTTTTGATTAACAAAGAGTTCTTCAACAGTCTTTCGGTCACGTTCTTGTAAACCTGCGTGATGTATTCCTATTCCGAAAGGTAAAAAGTGTTTCAAATCCGGATCACTAATAGTAGAAACAACCATGTCAATATTTTCTTCTGAACACTTTAGCCATTGTTTAGGATCAGCGTCTATTGCTAAATAATTAATGAGATCACTAGCAGTTAGACGCGTCTGTTTCCTTGAGGAACAAAAAACTAAAGCTGGACTATCTGGGGCATGCTGACGTATTGCCTGATATGTGGGACGATTCATTGATATCATTCTTGGACAGTAATGCTTTCCTGGAAATCCTGAAATATGAACTTCTAACGGTACGGGGCGCACAGACGGCCTAAAATTGTATAACCCCACCTGAAAAAAAAATTATCAAACACTTTTTATGATTTATTAACTCAAGATATATTAACCCTGATGTCACCTATAAAAAAAAAAAAACAGAATTCCAGGAGCAGCCTAATATAATTCCAACTACTTTTCAGGGCAGTCAAAACAAATTATCCGCTCTTAATTAGAATAAAATTATAGCATTGACTGTAATAAAATAAAAGTATTGAAGTTTCATGAACAAAAATGAAAGACTTCAATAGTTCTTTTTTTAAATTTTGTTTGGGGCAGTCTACACGCATTACATACCTGCCAAAATATTATTCTTCTGTGATATATAAAAGGGAGTCTACTCCCGTTTAATGAATAAATAATAATAATAAATTGAAAATTAAGAGGAATACTCACCCCTAATTACCACAAATAATTTTATTTGAGCGGACACGTGTTTCGCTCGCTTCATATGTGGGCATTATCAACGCGAGACTGGTTCTGGGTAATCCCACATTACCCTGTTTATATTGTTTACCTAAGATCCATAAGTCCGGTAAATCGATGAGACCAATAGTTTCAGATATCAACTCACCGATTTACTTTCTTTCAAAATTTTTAACAAAGGAATTCAGCTCTTTACCTGTTCCTTTTGATTCATTTTAAATTGAAAACTCATTAAAAGTCATTAATAAGATTACAAATATAACATTAGAACCAGGTGAAGTCTTGATTTCCTTTGACGTTTGTTCTTTATTTCCTAGTGTTCCTATCCCTGAGTCCTTGAAATATTTGGAAACACATTTAATCAATAATAACATCAATAAAGATAAAATGGAAGTTTTTAAGATTAACTTCATTTTGCATGGATAACACAGTCTTCCAAATAAATCAAAACTTTTATAAACAAAATGAAGGTACAGCAATGGGTAACAGTCTATCCCCATTCATAGCAAATTTAACTTTACTAGGATCTTCAAATCAAAAAATAGTCTTAGAAATTTTCTAGGAAACACAAAAGACAAATTAGAAAATAATAACAAGTCCGGAATTTATGAAATCAGCTGCGAAGGTTGTAAACTTAAATATGTTGGACAAACAAAATGTGCAATTTCTACAAGATACAAAGAACATATCGCTCACTTTAGATTAAACAGGATACATAAATCTAGTGTTGCCCAACATATTTTCAATACAAACCACCCTATAGGCCCTAAATGTTTAAAGTTAATCAAAGAAGTCTCTTGCAAATCAGAACTTGACGCTTGGGAAAGTTTATACATTCAAAAGAATAAAAATATTCTTATGAACTCAGATGATGGCCCAATTCCTCATTCAGTCCTGTTTCAACTATTGCAATAGGTTTAATTGATTATAATAAGATAAGCTATTTTCCTTCTCCCTTACAGTTTTCGTTTGTTGAAGCATACGCAGTAAAAACCGGCCCAATAGGCCTTTAAAAATGCGGGTATTGAACACGCTCGTTCACTGTTTTTCCCCCCTTTTCCCAGATTAGGTACGTTCTAATGAAGCATCCGTTTTTTACATAAAATTGGGCCATAAAGGCCTTACGAATTGTACTAACGGTTATTGACACACACATTCCCTCCAAATCTAATTCCTCACTTGTTTATCGAAGCATACATTTGTAGGGCTGTTTTTCGTGGCCAAAAGATTGGCTTCTGAAACATTTTACAAATGGCATTGAACGTATTCAAGTTTTCCTCCCAAACCTATGTAATTTGTTTTCAATTATTTCTTCTTTCGGTCTTCAACCCTCGCCACTATAAATACTTAGAATTGTAAATTTTAGAACCAGTCTCACGTTGATAATGCTCACGTACGAAGTGGACGAAACACGTGTCCGCTCAAATAAAATTATTTGTGGTAATTAATTTTCAATTAATATTTACCACAGTCTCCTCTTTCTAATTTTAATAATAATAAATGATTTACTGGGCGAATCCCAAATGATGACTGAACTGCTTAATTTCAAACCATATTTTTATAATTCATTATCATTATCTTTGGTTGTCAATACAATTCTTTCGACAGAATACATATGACGATTCCATTGAATTACTCTTGTATCTAAATTAGAGACGCACCGGATGGTGATTTTGCCGGGTACAGAATAGTCGGGTACCCGGCAAAACCACTGCGGTTAATGGTTCCTGTCTTCGTTCTAGGGGATCATTCCATTAAATACCACCCTCACCAACACTAAACCAATGAATTTTCAATTCTTGGTTGGTGGATTTTCAATGACAGGATAGAGTTGAAACCGTTGAAATGAGCTTATAATGTTTATAAACACTAAAAGTCTGCAAGGTGGCAAAGTCATACTAATAAATTATCGTTAATCAAAAAGCGACTGAAATTGTAACAATTCGGTCATATTGATGTATTCTTGTTCATGAGAAAAAGTAAATACAAATAAATAAGTAGTACAAATTAGGACAAATACCAATACAATCTTAATAACCAATTTTCATTAGGTAGATTTTTTGCCATGCTTATTAAATTATTATTGCTGATATTGGTATTTTCTTTTTCTCTTGCAAAATTCCGCGGCACCGCCGAGTACTCGGCGTTATTATCCGGTACCCAGTCGGATCCGCCGAGTACCAGGCCCATCATTAATCTGAATAAACAACAAATAAATTATTCTTAACTATTTCAATTTTTCAAAAACTTAAAAATTTTACTAATAATTAGATATTCAAATTTCTTTACAGAGCAGTCCAAATAAAGTATCCGCTTCTAAGTAAAGAAAAATTTCTAATAAAGCAGTTAACAGTTTCTCATCATATGGTTTTACGAACCTTTTTAATTTGCAACCATGCAGCTAAATCTCCAGCGTTAGCCATAGCCGTGGATAAGCCTATGATCCGTAATTTTCGTCCTGTTTTATCAGAAATAAAGTTCGTTCTTGAAACTAAGACTTCTAAAATAGGGCCACGATCTTCCCCAAGTAAATGAATTTCATCGATAATCATGAGTCCTACTTTACGAATATACAATCTACTTTGCCAGCCTCGAGTAATACCGTCCCATTTTTCAGGTGTTGTTATAATAATATCTGCTCCACTAGTTGCATCAGTAGTAGGATTCACATCGCCTGTTAGTTCCACAACCCGTTTATTTAATATTTTATTGAACCTACTTTTCCAGTCATCTACACGCTCTCTAACTAAAGCCTTAAGAGGAGCCACATAAACTACCTGCAAACAAATTTGTCAGAATATTCATAAATATTTTACATATAAATAACATTACCTTGAGATCTGGACTCTCATTAAAAAGTCTAAATATGCATATTTCAGCTGCAATAGTTTTTCCAGAACCGGTCGGAGCACCCAATAAAACGTTATTGTTAGTATGATACAAACAATGAAACATTTGAGTTTGCACTGGGTTGAAATGAGTAAATTTATACATACGTTCGTATTCACTGTTATTGAGTGCTTTTATACTTAAAGGAGTGAGTTCCAATAGGTCAGTATGTGGCGTGTAACCTTCAGGAACATGCAAGTTTCTGAAAGATACAGAATGCGTAGTACGAGCATCTAAAAAAATTGAAAACAAAATACGTATACAATAGTAACAAAAGTGATTAAACAAAAATCTTACTTAGCCACCTGTCACTCCAAACTTGAACTAAATACTGAGATGGTCGAGGTTCAACTAACTGAACAGTAAGTAATAATTCTAAAGGTTCTTTGTATATACAGGCCTTTTTTGTAATTACAAATGATTCCCAATGGTAAATGTCATTGTTATCTGGGTTTTCCACCCAAATCCAAAAAACCTCGCAAGCCTTCCCATGATATTTGTCAAACCATCGAAAGTTGGGCGTTATCTTTAACTTAATTCTTATTACTCCCCGAGTGATGGGAAAAAGACCAGATTCTACATTAAGCAATGGGAAGGCCTCTGCGCATTCCTTCACCTGTTCTGCTGTTTTAAAACTATTGATTACAACTTGTATTTGCTTAGCATGATGGTCCCTAAAATCTACGAAATCGACTTTCTTCCTTTCGATTTCTTCTATAACATAATTTGGAATATTGGGATATTGCCTTAGAGGCGTACGAGTTATCCAACACTGTCTTTCAAACATTTGAGCAACTGTTAGGCATTTAGCAGTCAAAAGCGCTTCGCTTAAATTCAGAGCGATGTCAAAAAGAGCACGAGCTATTCTCACAACATTCTTAAAGAAATTAAAATAATAATAAATATCATGTTAATTAGATAAAACGTTAATCTTTTACCTGTGATATGTACATCATATCAGAAGCCAATGATGAAGTTTTGATAGTACCTCGAGAAAGATAGGTTTGCATTAGAACGGAAATTTTACCGACAGGCTCTTCAACGGGAGGAGTTGGATATTCACACGTCATTTTTAAAACATCCAATTCATCTATTTCTTCAGGTCTGACCTTTATTATAAAACAACAACACATATATTACAAAAATATAATTAATTATCTTATATCTAAGAGCACAGCTGGAAAGAGAATGTCACAAAACTGTGGAACTGGCTAGTCTGAATAATATATAATAACGAATAAAAAATTACCTGAATTTGCTTGAATTCACCGGAGAAACACATCATATTGATTATATCACTTTCTTGCATGAACGATGTTATCATTTCATGAAATGTAACCATTGTATCGTAATTAATATAGTAATGACTAGCAGTTCTACCAAAGTTAGTGGCAACTAATTCGCCAGTTTTGGATGTGTATCTGACCATATGAGCATTATCTAACTGCACAGCGGCATTATTAGCTCGTATCAATAAATGTTCTCGCAAATTTGGATCATCCTAAAAATAGTATAGTATTTTAAAAACAATCCTTCAAAATGTCTGCAATAGAAAAAAAAATATTACGTGTAATTCGGTATAAGAGAGACCATACACAAGTGGATTAGATCTAACTCTCCTGTAAAAGTATGTGTAAGTCAACCATTCAACAGCTTCTTGAATATTTGCAACGGTGCCTAGTACTACCTATAAATAGTTTTCAAAAAAAAAAACAACTAAAAATATTAAAAAGTAAAATAATAACAGCACCTCAGCATTTAAATGATCAGGTAATGCTTCTAACAATTTACTTTCAATTGGTAATTGATTTGTTAAAGCTTGAAGGTAATGATGAAGTTTTTCTTCTGATGTTATTATGAACGCTTCACCTGAAGAGTCATACTGCGGTCTTCCAGCTCTTCCAAAAATTTGAAGAACATCTAATATATCCATATCCACATACGATGATCTCTTGGAATCATAAATCGAAGTTCCCTGTAGTAAATATAAAATGATTTGAAATGTATGTTAATTTTACATATGAAACACAAACCTGAAATTTATTTAAGGTATATATACTTTAGACAAAAATCAAATTCAAAACGACCACCTATTAATACATTTTCAATAATATTGTTATTTACATTACATTTAACACTTACCAACATTTTTAGCAACTAAAAATATCTTGAAAATAAAAGTAAACGTAGTGTCTGTTAAATAAATCTTTTAATATATCCTAGAAAAAAAATACCAACAGAGATAGTTCAGTGGTCGGTTAAAAGAAGGACAGAGCGGTTAGAGTAGAATAGAGCTCATTATATAGAAATGCAGGTTGCTCAAAATATGTAAGAGCTAACAGTGCACAACTAGTTATATACTTATCTTTTTCAGCTAACATCCTAAGCTTTTCTACAAGGTAGAGAAGAGAAAAAAAAGGGAGGAGGGGAAAGAACCGCAGGAAAGGCATTATAAAATTATGAAAATAACATGTACTTTTTTTAATCGCTTATTACTCAGTCATTTTTAAACTTTTTTTACGAAACTCTTGAGACCTAGTAGATGAAGTGTGCATAGTTCTAGAAATATGGGCGTTGTAGTTTAGGAGTAATGCGTAAAATTTAGCAATTTTTTTTCGGAGTCAGTTAAGAGAAGCTTCGTCCCCATAATAAATAATAATAATATTTAATTATTAGCTACTTGGCACGGATGCGAGTGTTTTTATATTTATAGTATACGGTAATTATTGTTTAACGCCAATGAAATAATAATTTTTAATAACTTTTCTATAAAAAAAATTGTTTAGCTCAATTTCTAATTCTAATAAACAATTAGTGGCAGCTGGTGTATAGATACTGCAGAGGGAATGGGGTCAAAAAATTACATACTTATGCACTTTTGCGATCTAATTACTAAAGGTTATCTAATAATGTAGTGCATGTAATCTGTAAAAACGTTTTTTACCAGCCATCCTGTTACGAGTAGTGCAGCAAATAAATTTTGTCTGTATTGTATTAAAAAATCTACAGCCACGAAAATGTTTCTTAATTAACCAAAAACCAGGAATTTTGTTGCTGAACCTGTATTACTCAAATATTTATTCTTTTCAATTGCGTCTAATATTACTTTTTGTACAAACCTTAATAATTACAGCGTGCGCAGGAAGATTAATACCCCATGCAAGGGTTGCTGTGCAAACTAAACATTTGATAGTACCTTCCGCAAAACATTTTTCAATTGTATTCCGATGAGCTCGCAGCATACCTTAAAAAAACCAAATATGAAAAAAAAACAACAAACGAGTAAAATTTTAAATACCAGCATGATGAACACCAAGTCCATACTGAATGAGATCTTCAACAACTCTATTTAAATTGTTATTGGATTTCCATGCCACCTTTTTTGCTTTAATTGAAACTTCTGGTTGGAAATACTTAAGTACTTTTAACTGTGATGCCATTTCTTTAAAAAAATTCGCTGTTCTAACAGTTTCATTCCTGGCATTAACAAAAACCATTACCTGTTGTAGATATAGCATATAAAAGCTTATAAAACTCACTATAATACGTATTTTTATAAATATTTTTACCTGGTGACCCTGCTTTAACAAATGTAATACTTTATGAAAGCAAACTTCGTTCATGTCTTTAATTAGAACGTCTGATTTGCTAGATTTAACACCAATAAATGTCTGTTCTAAAGGTACTGATCTATATCTGCTATCAAAGTAAAACAGACCTTGAGCAGGGTCAACCCTTAAAAATTGTGCTACATCAAAATAATTTGGAAGTGTAGCTGACAATCCAACTATTCTGATCATATTTTGGGAAGAAAGTACTTGTCTCAAGGTTCTAGCCACTAATGCTTCAATGACAGGGCCCCTGTCTGTATTCAGTAAATGAATTTCATCAATTATAAGAAGTTTCAACAGACTGGTAAGTTCAACATCAGCTGTAAGAAATTTTAAAATAGCAAATTTAACTAAATTTAATTTAATAAAACAATAAAAACCCACCAGTTCCTTTACGAGTAATTATGTCCCATTTCTCAGGAGTAACTACCAACATATGAGTACTCATAATTTCTTGTTTAGTTAGCTGCATATCACCTGTTAATTCTTTAACAACTATTCCCATGCAACTCAATTTTTTACTAAAGTTATTTGTCATTTCTGCTGCTAATGCTTTCATTGGACATACATAAACTATCTAAAATGTCACACAATTATTTTGTATTTACTTAAAAAAATCTTTTGTTATTCAGCCTACCTTGAGTTTGTGAAGTTGGACAACATTATTTTCAATAGAATTTTTAATCTGATGAACAATGGTCATTAATGCAATGTTAGTTTTACCAGCTCCTGTGGGTGCTGAAACTAGCATATTTTCATTGCTACAGTAAGCAACTGGGAACACCTCTGATTGAATATGGTTAAAACTTTTCACATCACGAAACACCATTTTTCCAATAACATCCAAGCTATCAATACTCAATGTTACTTCAGATTTTTTGAGTATTTCTTTTGCTGGTATTACCACTTCTTCGTATTTCTTATTACTGGTGCGCTTTGCATTAAATGGAATAGTGATGGGTTTACCACATATTACAGCTAAAATTTTTATAATTTAAAAATTTGCATATTAAGTACTTTTTTTTACCTTTTTGACGAATTTCTGTTTGTTCATCGTGGACATTTTTAAAATGAGGTAAATTAAGATTTGCAACAGGTTTAAATAAGGGCTCATGTTTCGCCGTATTAAGATTTCTTTCACTACAATTTTTCTTAACAATGTACAAAAGTACTTATTTAAAATGCAAATATACTTACACTTGATCAATAGTGTCAGTAAGTTTCTCAGCAGTTCCTTTTTTCATCATCTTTTTTTTTAATTTACGTTTTTTCTTTTCAAGTTGCTTTTCTTCTTGTGAATAAACTACTACTTGACTACTTAATGCTGGAATTTTTCTCCTCACTGTAAGTTAAAAAGTAATAGTGATTATGCTATCAGTCATAATGGCAAGTTTTAATTCTACCTCCTGTTTCGCTTGATAATTCAGTTGTCCTTCTGATTTCAGGATTACTGTGTGCAGAAGGAGCCGTTTGTGGATGTAATATACTACTGAGAATCACATCTTTCTTTTGTATTATACTTTGAATCAAATCAAAACATTCAAAGCCCAACATTTCAAAAAGTTCATTTTGTAAAGCCTCCTGACTAGTCTTAGTCGATAAAGTTGTTTTAATATAATCACAAAAATCTTCCCAATTTAAATGTGTTATAAAATCCTTATATGCATTGTATTGAGATTTTAGCCAATCAGTGCTATTTATATCAGACTTTGTTTTTGCTATTCCTGCTGAAGAACATGAAGGTTTTTGATCATCAGGTTCAAATCGCATACTAAAATTATCAAGAAACTTTGACTTTCGACTGGTATCATCTTTACCAGAAACTTTATTAACAAAGAAACTGTCAACTTTAGACTCAGTAAATTGAACTAATGTTCCTACACCCTTTTTCAATTTTAACTGATCTGTTGCTGTCTGGTTGGCTATTTTATCAAAATGATATGCTGGAATTACATCTCTAAGTTTTTCAGCCCACTGAAAAATATATTGGATTTCATTTAAAACTGTGATTAAAGAACATGATACATTTTTTTCTTAAAATCTAAACTTTTTTATACACAAAAATGTTTCATTCAGATTTAATTAAAAAACAAGTACATCATTTTTACATTAGTTGACAGACGAGTTGAGACATGATGTTTAGTCAGGTAGGTAGTACTGACCAAGTACAACAGTTCCTATTTATTTCATGCGAAAACCAAAGTGCCTTAAGATAAGTTCTGAAAATTTTCTTAATTGGACGAAACTATTTCACATATAACCTCCCAAACTTTTGTTCATCGGTCGAAATTCCGCAAGATACCGCCTGACTCCATGTTTTCGCTAACTTCCCCTAAACTGCATAAATTTGTCGCATTTTTTTACGAAAATATTACATTTCCTTCTTAACATTTCTGCATATTAATACTACTACAAACGTCTACTATACAGCAATTTACATCATTTCTCCAAAAATCCCGAAATAATAGGCATCAACTAATATAAAAAAATACTAACCAATTCTTAAGGCACTACTTGCAAAAATCTTTCAATCAATTGTTATTTAATTACCTTAACCAACTGTTGCAGTTCCTTAAAAGGACAACTTCCAAATATTACTTTAATGTCAGCATCTTTACTGTTTTTAAACCTTTGCTTGTCTTCTGTTAATAAAAACATTAATGCTTTCTCATAATTTCTCGTATACTTTGTTAAAAAGTCTTTTAATTTTGTTAAAATTCCCAAACCGTAAAAATTATCTTCTTCTTCAAACACGGAATTTAAATATTCTACAGACAACCTGTGGAATAAGTCTTAGATGTGTACTACGTTATACAAAAAAATTAATGTTAACTCACTCTGGAGTACAGAAATCCATCTTGATATTCTGTACTAGACCAAACATTCACGTTACAGAAGCCACACCAAACTGTTGCACCGGGCTGCAATATTTATTTCTCCAGGTCCTGATATGTCAGCGCATCAGTTTCCGTTATTTATCACTGATATTGATTAACTACCTTCTATTTACCATGCTATTTACTTACTAGATAGTGCAATGCAATAACATAGTTGCATTTCTCTGTGATGTGCATCTCTGATCATGAATTTAAGAAAAATGGGTTAAGGTCGACTAAGGTTAGGGGTTGCACTGAATATTATTATTGTTTGTATGAATTATAATCTATGATCATGTTATGAATGTAGAACTTCATGGACTCAGTACGCATGTTCTTGCTGTCATTATACCACGTTATACGAATATCTACTGAATGTCAACTTATCCATAGATTAACTTAACATGATGTCATGCATATGCCATGCAGTTTAATTTATTAATCTTGCTTTAATCTATAGCGACGCATTGTCATGAGTAAGCAAAACAAACAAAACGCTCACAAGCTAGTGGAAGAGGAATAAATGCTATTATTATTGCGGAGTTATGATTATCGTGAATGTAGTGAGCGTCTAATGGAACGTACTCTATGTATTTCCGTAATCTATGGTATGCTAGAACACATATGTTCGGGACACTGTTTTCAAGGACATTTTGTATCTATTGTTCTAATTCCCCATCTATGGATGAGAACTAGGAAGAGGTTATAAAGGACAATCGAATAGTTTTTCGTTTCAAATTTATTTTTCAGTATTTCGAAAACGAAATGGCCGATAAAGCAGCCAGGGAAAAATTACTAACATCCAATTATTATGATATATTTCGATATAGTCAGGATGGTGAATGGGATCGTGCATTTAAAGCATCTAATAGGGGTAACACTTTAATATAAAGTAGCATATGTTTAATTCAATTTTGCATTTTCTTATTTACTTTTTTAGTTATTCACATGGCACCTTTAGAATATAAAGCATTACACTGTAAAATTGTATGCCTAATACAACAGTCTAAATTTGATGAAGCTCTTGCTGTAATTAATAAAAATCAGAGCAATTTAGGGTAATACAGGTAATGTTAATTACAATACAGCTATAACGAATGATTTTTTTTAAGTGAACTTACATTTGAAAAAGCCTATTGTCAATACCGATTAAACCAGCCAGAACTAGCTTTTAAAATTTTGGAAAATGATGATAAAAGTAATAAAACTCAAGAGTTAAAGGTCCAAGTGCTTTATAGATTGGAAAGATATCAAGATGCCTTCAATTTATATAAAAAATTAATTAATGCAGTAAATGATGAATATGAAGATGAACGTAAAACTAATCTGACTGCAGCTCTTTCATTATTCGAAAATAAAAATCAAATTGTAAGTATTTGTATTGGTGCAACATTTTTTTTTATTGTTGTTATTATAGATAGAAGAATTGCAAAATATTCCAGAAGACACATATGAACAGTGTTACAATAAAAGTTGTTGTCTAATTGCTCTAGAACAATTTTCTGAAGTTGAAAAGAAGCTAAAGCAATGTGAAAAAATGTGCCGTGACTCCCTAGACGAAGAAGGTTGTTCAGAAGAAGAAATTAATGTTGAACTTTCGCTGATAAGGTATTTGGATTCACCCTTATTTATTAAATAATAAAATGTATTTTTAAAGGATTCAGTTAGCATATGTGTATCAGAAACTAGGGCGCATTAAGGAAGCCCAACAAATTTATACATCATGTTTGAAGTTAAAGTTAGATGATCCTGCATTGATAGCAGTGGCTGGAAATAATTCAGTTGTCATTAATAAAGATCAAAATATTTTCGATTCTAAAAAGAAGATGAAAAGTGCCACAAGTGAATCTTTAATTCATAAATTACCTTCAAGACAAAGAAAATTCATTGCACTCAATAATGCCATTTTCTTATACTATACAAATCAGTTTGATCAATGTACAAAAGCATGCAAATTTGTAGAACAAAACTGGCCTGAATTAAGCTGCCAGGCACACATTGTTAGTGCACTCTGCACTGCTAAAAAGGAAAACGTATTTAATGCAGTAAATTCTCTTAAAAATGTGAAAACAAGGAACAGTAGTGAAGATCTTCTTATTAAATTGACATGTACACAACTTTTATTAGCTCAAGTAAGTTGTTTGTTTATTACACTATCCACCCAGTATTATATTATTTTTAATATTTGATTTTCTTTCATAGGGTGAAAAGCAAGAAGCCTGCAAAATTCTAGAAAGCTTGGGCGACAATAGTTACAAACCAGGTATTGTAGGAGCGTTAATTACGCTGCATTTGGGAATGGGAAACGAAGAAACTGCTTCGAAATTTTTTGAAATGACCGTTGATTGGTATAAGAAAAACAAAGTAATTCTTTCAACGTTAAATTATACAATAATTACTTACTGTAGCATCTTTCTATTTGTAGGTAAAGGGTGATCTTAGTAGCATGTGGAGGCAGGCTGCTGAATTTCATATTCAAAATGGCCATCCACAAGTAGCTGCAAGTAGTTTAGAAGAATTACTAAAGTTTAATCCTCAGGATAAAAAGACAATAGCACAATTGGTACTTGTTTATGCTTTGGTAAGAAAACTAAAAATCTTCTGTTCAGTGTTACATTGGGCTTTTTTTTTATAGTTTGATAAAAATAAAGTGAAATCACTCAGTGAAAAACTGCCTTCTATAGGTCAATTTGCAAAGGATATTGACTTGGAATCATTGGAAAGTTCCAGCTGGCTTACAATAAAGAAAGTTTCTACAAAAATTGAAATGTCTCCGAAGTAATTTTTTATAGTGTGTCTACTTGAGTTGGCAGCATATGGGATATTTTTAATTATTAATCTTACGAAAAAAAGTTACTTTTTATAAAAAGTCCAGCATGGTCTAAAACACATAATGACATAATCGGACTTTATAATCTGTTTCCCATATGCTGCCACAGACACACTGTATATGATCAAAAAGATTATTATTTGCCTGGTCGTTAAACCTTTTAATTGTTTCCAGCACACCCAAAGGTGATGCTACGCAGAAAAAGAAGACGAAAAAGCGTAAAGGTAAACTTCCGAAATATTATGATCCGAATATTCCACCTGATCCCGAACGCTGGTTGCCGAAATATGAAAGATCTGGCTATCGAAAGAAAAGAGACAGAAGATTAAAAGAAGTAATCAAAGGGTCACAAGGAACTGCTTCAGGACAGTCAGACCAATAGTAAATTGTTTTATAAAACCGTTGGTCGTGTTCACTAATGAAATATTTATTTTTTAGCGACTTTTCTAAGACAGAAGCAGGCTCTCATGAGAGTCCCGTTTCTAGCGTGGAACCATCCCCGGCTGCAAGAGCTAATATGCGAAAAACACACCAAAAGAAAAAGAATAAAAGACGATAAATTAAATTTACCTTTAATTGAAAATACTGAAATGTATTCACAAACGTTGTTTTCGTTTGTATTGAAATTTAATTGTTGCTTTGTAATAAATTTGTAATAATATTTTTAACTTCTTTTTATGACTAATCTGATTAAACATGTCCAACAGATTAATTAAAAGCAAGTACGTCGAGTTCCTCAAGAATAAAATAACAAAATAAAAACTAAATTCAAATTATGCACTTTATAAATTGAGTAGCAATTGTAATATTGTCTGCTGAATGTAAACAAATGAAGCCTTTTATAATTTAATATTTTAATTTTGTAACAAATTCTTTATTAATCCGACTTATTGAAAATAATGTAAGCAAATAATTTTCACATGTTTTGTCTCTAGATTTGTACAGAACATGGGATAGATAATTTGTGATCAATGTCTATCTATCTCTGTCTTTTGATGTATTATCACGTATTTATACTAAACATAGTCGATTCACATCTCGCCATCGTGCCAGAATCGTGCTCAATTTGTTAGTTCTGTGGTCGAAACAGAAAATTGATTTCAAATGTCAAGCAGCCAATGTCATTTTCGTTTTTTGAGTGCTTGTTGATGAGTGTGTGATTTTAATTGTGTGAATCAGAGGTGATAGGTGTGTTTTGTCGATTTTTTTGTAAAAGAAATGATGTGACTTTTGGTAAGTAATACAAATAAATGATGAATTAGCAAAAACTTCTAAATGCTACAATGTTAAATATAGGAACAAAAAAAGACCACTCCCTTAAGAACATAAACAAAGTGGTCTAATTGATGTCTTCTAATCAAAATTATGTTTTAAATTAAACTATTTTTTAGGAAATGTGGCCATTTATATTTTTCATTTACCAGTTTTGTGGTAGTTCTATTATAAGTGCACAAAACAATATCTACAGCATCAATAGTGTAAACAGTGATTTTTATGAGCAGCTAAAATGTCCTCAGTATTGGATACAATTCCAGCAATCCTGTTACAGATTCATTAAATCACCTTTACGCCCCTATAATGAAGCTAGGCAAATTTGTCAAGTAAGAAATTAAAATTTTTAAACAGTTAATGTATACAAAATGTTATACTACACTTTTTTTAGTCTTATATACCTGAACAACAAGGAGGCATAGACTTATTATCAATAAATACATTAGATGAACATGGTTTTATTATACATCAATTAAATTGGCAAGATCCGCAGCATCGCCAATGGTATACTGGTGCTCATCAACAATCTCCTAATTATTGGCAAAATCCTGATGGTACTCAGTTATCAAACATGGAAAATGCATTTCTTAATGATATCGATCCCTATGGAAATATTGATTCTTATGGAAAAGATTACTTAGCATACAACTTTTCTAAGAGCTTGATGAAATGGGGCTTTCATCCAGTCAGAGGAGATGAACGTTTGCTGTTTATATGTGAAGGCAGTATTCAGTTATTGCAAAAACTAGTTACTGATGATAGAACTTACACTTATGGAGTTGAAATAGACAATCCAGAATATATTCCTCGAGGACCCTACTTTATTAAACAACCAGAGGATGTAACTTTTGATTTATCTAAAAGAAGAATTTATAATGATGTTTCTTTGAGGTAAGTTGTAACATATTTTTAGGTTTTTTGCAATGTATGTGGTTTATTCTTTCACAGTTGTTTAGCTGGAGGGTATCCTACTCCAACCTATGAGTGGTTTAGAGAAAGTTATGAAAATGATAGGCTTATAGCACAAAAAATTGATCCCCTTTCAGATACTAGTAATAGGTATACCATTAGTGGAGGTACTCTTATTATTCACAGTCCCGAACAGGTAAAACTGAAAAAATGAAAACTTATAGCAATTAGATCACCATCTGTCTCTTATTATAGAAAATTGATCGTGCTACATATCACTGTAAGGCAACTAACAAATTTGGTACAATAATATCAGAGAGTGCTCAGTTAAATTTTGGTTTTATTCTGGAATTTGTATTAAAGAGATCTCCTGAATCGGGAGACCAAAACTGGGGGAAAGCTGTGTATTGTGATCCTCCAAACCATTTTCCTTCAGTTAGATATTATTGGTCTCGTGATTATTTCCCAAATTTTGTTGAAGAAGATAAGAGAGTATTTGTGTCATATGATGGTGCTCTTTATTTCTCTGCTTTAGAAACTATTGATAGAGGCAACTACAGCTGTAGTGTACAATCTCAGGTTTCGGACACCGGAAAGAATGGGCCTTTCTTTCCATTGAGAGTTAATCCTCACTGTAAACCGTAGTTGTGTCGATTAAAATTCTTATTTAATAAATACATGTTATTGTAGCAAATTACCAACAATTGAAGTTTCCAAATAATTTCCCGAAGGCTTTTCCAGAGGCTCCAATCGCTGGGAAAGACGTCCGCCTAGAATGCATTGCTTTTGGCTAGTATGTTCTTTAATATAAATGTTACGGAATTTTTAATGATCTATTATTATCCGCAATTTTTAGTCCCATTCCAAGTTATAACTGGACACGAAAAGGAGGAAGCTTGCCTAGAAATTCGTTTCTAACTAGTTTTAATAGAGTCTTAGTAATACCAAATGTACAGGTGGAAGATCAAGGAGAATATGTTTGTAGGGCAACTAATGATAGATCTTCACTTGAAAATAACATCATGCTCAGTATACAAGGTTTGGTGTATTGATGTCCTTTAATAATTCTTTGTTTTTTTTATTGTGTTTTTGTAGCTGAGCCAAATTTCACAATTCCACTTACTGATAAACATGTTGATAGCAGAGGTGAACTTGTATGGACATGTGAAGCTTTTGGTATTCCTGACGTGAATTATACTTGGTGGAAAAATGGTCGTCAGTTAGGTAAATAATAAAAAAATGTTTTTTAATTTGCTTGTTTATCAGTCCAACCATTTCTGGAGCTTTACATTTAAAAATCGATCTATGAAATATCTGAGTCCATGAGTGGTGGCAGTGATGGCCAAATATTTTATTTTTAGTGATGGGTTATATGGATCCTGAAGATACAGGAAGAATAAAAATACAGGACAATGTATTAACAATACTTGATGTTAATGATGATAGAGATCCAGGAATGTATCAATGTAGAGCTGCTAACACTTTGAAAGCTAGGTATTCCTCAGCCCAACTGCGAGTGCTTGGTAATTTCAATTTTTGGTATATATTTTACTTTTTTTTCTAACTGGATTTTTAGCTTTTAAGCCGTCCTTCAAAAAACATCCTTTGGAGTCCGAAATTTACGCTGCTGAACAAGGAAATGTTACTATAACCTGCAGTCCAGAAGCAGCTCCTAGACCTAAATTCATATGGAAGAAAGATGGCAATGTTATAGGTTTGTTTGTCAATATTTTATGTGTTTATTTCTTTAAATTGCGTATTTTTACGTATTACAGGCGCGGGAGGTCATCGTCGTATTTATGAAACTGGTAATTTAGTAATTAGTCCCGTTTCTAGGGATGACGAAGGAGTTTATACTTGTACAGCAAGTAATGAACTTGGGATGGATGAGTCAAGAGGCCGACTTATAGTACTTCGTAAGTACAAAAATGAGTTTCTAAATAAAAATCTACGTTTATATTTATAAAAATAAAATGCCTTTCCATAGATCCCCCTAGATTACTCGAACCATTACGACCGAGGATCGTTACGTCAGTAAACAACCTAATCTTTCTTTCTTGCTATGCTGAAACAGAGGAAATGTTAGATGTAGCCTACATATGGAAACATAATGGCATGAGGATTCGCGATATTGACGTACTGAGTTCAAATGGACATTTGGTAAGACTTAAAAAAAAATTAATACAAAAAGTTTCACATTAATTATTTTTGAAGTACATGGATGGAGGGAATTTACATATAATAAACACTACATTTTCGGATGCCGGGGAATACGAGTGTTTAGTAAAATCAGCAGTGGGTAAAATATCTTCGAAATCCTATATTGTTATTGAAGGACCTCCAGGTCCTCCAGGTAAATAATGAACAAAAGAGAATTAATATAAATAATATTCACCATGAGGTAATTTTTCTGCAGGAGGTTTAGAAGTGGTCGAAATAAAGAAAACTTCCGTTATTCTTCGATGGACTGATAGTGCTTCACATGGGCGACCTATTTTAAGTTACACAGTTAGTGGTAGAACTAATTGGAATTCTACGTGGGTTAATTTAACTCATGGCGTATACGCTAAGAAAATAGACCGTTATACGGGAAGAAAAGAAGCAGTCATTGAAAATGTTCTTACTCCTTGGTCAGTTTATGAGTTCAGAGTTAACGCGTGGAATCAGTTGGGAATGGGGCCACCTTCTGCACCAAGTCCAAGACATTCTACCCCACCTGATAGACCTTACATTGCTCCCAAAAATGTTGGTGGTGGCGGAGGAAAAATTGGAGACTTAACTATTACATGGACACCTCTCAGAATGGATGAACAAAACGGACCTGGTATTCATTACAAAATATTTTGGAAGAGGAAAGATGATGAAGTCGAATTTCAAACATTGTTGTTAAAGGAATTAGGAAACGTTGGCAGAGCAGTTGTAAATATTGATTCAAACTACTATTATTCACAATATATAGTTAAAGTCCAGGTAATATTACAAAAAAGATAGTAGTGAAATAAATTAATTGCCTATTAATTTTCAGGCATTTAATGAAAAAGGCGCAGGACCTGAAAGTAATGAGGCTGTAATTTATTCAGCAGAAGATATGCCACAAGTGGCTCCTCAACTTGTTGTTGCACTGTCATATAACTCCACAGCCCTCAACGTTTCTTGGCAACCTATTGAGCAGACGAGAGAAAAAGTTAGAGGAAAACTTATTGGACATAGGGTACGCAATCGTTTGTTAGTTTGAAACCCTTTCGTAATACTTCTTCC
>NW_020438858.1:355582-366664 GCF_000699045.2 Agrilus planipennis | reverse complement strand
AATAAGTATATTATGAATCTCAGAGTCTGTCCACTTTAATTTTTTTCCAATGTAAATGTAGTTCTAAGAAGAATGTTTTAATAAAGAATCTCAATAATTTATAGTACTTGTTTTTTCCTTTACCTACAATTGTTCAGTTTACTTAAAAAATATATTTATTCAACTTGTATAATATTTATTTGAAAACCATGTACTCAACAAACTTTTTTCAGAAATACTTAATGTAATTTTAAAGAAATTGTTAGGACACTAAAATTTTATTTCATAAATTCTTTTTCGTATTTTAATTATTCAAAATTTCAAAAATTTTTTACACCTTAGATGTTAAAAGGGAATAAAGGGGGTTGCATACCTAATATTACAATACTTCAAATATGCTTTAAATTTCAAAACATCTTCAAATAAAATGAGATAACCTTACTTCCTATATGTTTACTTCCTGCAGTTATTTACCTAACCTTACCAAATTATTTTATTACATTTTACACTAACAAATAAATCATTAGAAATGTTAGAACCCAGGGAATTGATAGAACGAAAGATAACTAAAGAAGCAGAAGGTAACATTATCAAAAATTACAATTACATTTAAAATAACAATTTCAAATTTTAGAAAGGGCAGCAAAAGAACAACTACATCAGTATGGTATCTTTTTGAACAATTATCAGTCACGTTTAAATACTTTTATACAAAGTCTACCCTACAATAATCTTTTATGTAAGCCTATCATATATGTAGAGGTAAATCAATTCAATACGAATAATAATTTGAAGATTATTGTTTTAAATTTTAAGGCCAAACCTTTTGAAGACTTGGATATTGTAAATATTGTTTATTCAGACAATAAACTACTTAGTAGGATACTAGCCAGTTTAGGGTCTCTTTGTGAAGAAGCTTCATTCCTTTCTAAACAGGCTCGTACTCATTTTTATGTAACACTTACTTATTATCGTGATGGTAAGTTTATTTTGCTTTATCTAATAAAATGTTATTCGTTTTTAAAAATTTAGATAACGTAAAGCATATAGAAGTCATAGACACATCCAACAACTTAATAGAAGTATTACAAAAACTTTATTTTTTTGTTTTACGTTGTAACAATGTTATTGGGCTAATTTTACGTCAGTTATGTGCTTTACTAGGAAAGAATTTATATAAAGGGGCCTCATCTACTTGCTTTTTTGTAAGTTTTCTAATTTTAATATAAATACTCTATTACATGCATATATCTTTTTATTAGGAACCACTAAGTAGTTTAGGAGATTTACTGGTATGTTTAGTTACACTTGATAATATGCTAAATACACCTAATATTAAAAGTGCCTGGCTGTTTTATTGTAAAATTGTAAAATCAGGTTTACACAATCCAAAGAAATTTGATGTCACGTTAGATAGTCTTCGCGGTTTAGATGAAAGCCTTGGCAGGATAGAAGTGAAGTTGTTAAGGGGGACAGTATTTCAAGTAATTAATAATGAATTAAAAATACATGTACTATAATAATTATTATATTTTTTTAGCAAGCGATCGAAAAATGTGTAGAAGAAGATTATCTTGTGTCTCTTAAAAACAGCAATATTTCAAATGAACTTTTTCTATACATTAATCAATTATTAATAGAATTAGAAAAAGATGATACAAGCATATTTTACATTCCAAATTGGATAAAATTAAATATAATGTTCGTTTTCCATTACAAATTATTTGGTACTCTAGATAAGAAATTGTATAAAAGGCTTGCAGAAGTAAATAGAAAGGTACTGTTTTAGAAATAAAAAGTACCAGTTGTTTTAAACTAATTTTTCAGAATGTTGCCTGCACTCTATACGGTACTGTGATGATATATCCTGATAAGTTTTTAGTGGAACATATTCCTAATTTAGGAAGAAATACTGATGAGAAAATTCTTACAAATAATAAAGGAAACAGAATAACATTAATTGATCAAAATTTTTATAAAGATTCATCTAATCTTTTTGTAGAGGTACAATAAAAATATAGTATTTTGTTCATTTTTTTTTTTTAATTTTTTTTTCTAGTCATGCCTGTGGATAATTGATATACGGGAAGTCTTAAAGAAGGATATGTATTCCTTTAAAGAAAAGGATCTCCAAGAAATATGTTCATTAATTGTTTTGGGATTAAAATTACTTGTAAAAAACAGCAAGCTGTCTAAATGGATTTTAAATTTGCATGAAGAAGAAGGAAAACCAATAACAAAATCAACACTTTTTTCTTTATTTAAACTTATTGAAGTTATGAAAGCTATGCAGTTTACATTTCAAAAAAATTGCCTACCCTTAGCCTACACTACATGCCTTGTTGCCCAACACCTTACTCACATAGCAAGATCAAAATTAACTATTATAAAGGTATATGGTTCATTTATTCAACTTTTTTAGTTTAAATAAAACTTTTTTTAGAAAAGTTTTGTTAGAGAAAAATCATATAAGGAACAACAGCTCGATATAATTTCATCTCTTAATGTGGCCGAAAATGCACTAAAAGGTGATAAACAGAATAGAAAAATATGTTCGTGTAAAATTCATTTGTCTTTTTTAAGGTCCAAACACACATCAAAGAATACTAGTGGCTAAATTAGCTTTATCAGCCAGTGGAATTCCCTCAGGAATGTTATCAGAATTGCGGTCAGTTATTAATTGTATAGAAGTCATATCTGGCATAAACGATCTGTTAGAAAGTTCCTTTGATGGGTCTTTTATGCACTGGCAAAGCACTTTATTACCAGTTTTCTTATCGAAGGTTATTTCTACAAAAGCAGACATATCAAGAATTTATGTATGTACACTGCACTTTTATATGCAACTGTAATTGTAGTAACACACTGTTTCTAGTTACTTTTAGATGCTTTCGAGGACCACAGAACTTTAATTAAAGATAAAAACTGTAGCACCATAAATAATTTAATTCAAAGGTATTTAGTTGACCCGTTGAATCAGTTAATAGAAACAAATTTACGGATACAAACTCACATGCATCTTAATCCCGTGTCTATAAGTCCATTTAAAAATCTCCCTCCAACAAGTTTGAAAAATTATATCCCTACAAAGTTTTTTAATGAATTTTTTAATGTCAAGCAAGATATAGAGCATTATCTTAGCACAACCTTTTATAATTTAACGACGGTTGTTCTACATGATTGGAAAACATATGGGGAGATGAGAAGGTGCTTTTTTTTATCTAAACATTTTATTTATTATTTTAATGTTGGTGTGATTCAGACTGGCGCAATTACAATATTCGTTAGAGACTGTTGAAGACGGTCTTCCTATGCAAACTCTAGAACAGGGTCTAGATGTGTTAGAAATAATGAGAAATATCGACATTTTTGTCAGCAAATATATGTATAACTTAAACAACCAAGTTTTTATAGAAGAATGGAGCAACAATAAATATTTAAATACAATAGGAATTTCGCATGTGGCTAATTCAATTCGAAGTCATGGAATAGGAATTATGAATACCACAGTTAACAAATAATTACATATAAAGAATTATTGTATTACTAGTTTATCTTTTTTAGGTGAACTTTATTTACCAGTTCCTTCAAAAGAAGTTTTATATATTTTCACAGTTTATGTTTGACGAACAAATTAAATCTAGGCTACTAAAAGATATTAAATATTTTACTGATCATAAAGAAGAACTTCGCCAAATGTACCCTTATGAAAGAGCAGAGAAATTTAATACCGGAATACGAAGATTAGGTGTTAACGAAGAAGGATACAGTTATTTGGATTTATTTAGAAAATTAATTACTCAAATAGGTAAAAGTTAACTTATCTTTGCTGTTAATCGAATTTGTTTGTAATAATTATTGGTTTAGGAAATGCCATGGGCTATGTTCGAATGATAAGGTCTGGAGGCAGGAGATGTCTCGCGGACGCCACATGTTTTATACCAAATTTAAAAGAAGCAGAAACAATACCAGAAATGCTAAATGAAAGCTTACCAGAGCAAGTTAAAGCAGCTTCACTTGGTTTTCAAAGAGATTTAAAAAACCTCATTGAAAATTTTGAAGAAGCGACAGAATATTTTCAGGTTTATTATATAATTGAAATAATTAAATTACATCAGAATTCATTATTTCTATTTTAGCTGTTAATTAACGTATTTGCACCCGTATTTAGAGAATCTCAGAATATGCATTTAAAAAATTTCTACGTTATCATTCCTCCTTTGACAATAAACTTTATTCAGCATATAGTTGCATGTAAAGAAAGACTTAGCAAAAAAAATAAAACGGGTGCAGCGTTTACTGATGATGGTTTTGCTATGGGTTTGGCTTATATAATTGAATTGTTGGATCAAACCAGCAATTTAAATTCACTCCATTGGTTTCAGTCAATAAATACAAAAATTACAGAACAACGGAAAGCACTAGAAAAACAAAAATGTAAGGAACACAAGGATGATGAAAAGCTTCAGCAAACGTTATCTTTAACTGAGAAACGACTAGATACTTTTGATAAGGTAAAGATTAATGAAATACACATTGACTATTTTTAATTCAGTCATATTTGGTTTGTAGGAATTCCAGCTGTTATATTTTAATTTTAATAGTGCCAAAATTTTTTTCAAGACCTAAAACATACCATTTATATTTTTTAACACTTTTCTATTATGTAAATTCATGTATATATATTTAAATATACCTAAATAAAAGCATTTTTGTTTTAATATTTAAATGACTAGAGGGATTTAAATAAAATAAAATTTAAGATATTTAATTTTATTTCTTATCAAAAGAGCAACAGAACTAGTACAATATACATCATTTACTTTTTAGCCTGAGCTACTGCTTCGTCCTCTTTTTGATAAGACTGTGTAATTTCTTGTTTCTTTGTAGCAATACGTTCCAGACGTCGTTTTTTAGCTTCCCTTACTTTATTTCTCCTAGCTTCTGCTTGATCTTTCAACATCTTGCTACGTGCCTTCTCAGCTTTCTTTTTATGGATGTATTCCATTAAAACCCTTTTGTTCTTAAAAACATTACCTTTGGCTTTCATGTACAGAGAATGATAGAGATGTCTATCTATTTTCTTTGCTTGTCTATATTTCTTTAGCAAACGCCTAAGTACACGCATACGCTGTATCCACAATTCTTTTTGAGGCATTCTAGCATTTGCTGTACCTTTTCTTTTGCCAAAACCACAATGCCTTCCTTTACGCCTAGCTTCTGTGTTCTTACGAACTCTAGCTCTTGAATGTACAGCTACGGGCTTCTTGATAATTAAACCATCCTTAATTAATTTACGGATATTTTGGCCTGTAAATAATATCACAAATGAGGTGGTCAAATTTCACTGCTATTACATAGATACTTACGGGAGTTTGTGTTTGCAATTTCATTGATTTCATTTGGATCTAACCATACTTTTTTCTTCCCACATCGCATTACAGAGGCTGCAAGCCTCTTTTGCAGTTTCAAAGAACTGTAAAAATTAATTGCACATTAAACATACATAACCTTAAACATTTTCATAATATTTAGAAATATTAAGGCACCGCACTTCATTTCTTTTTTCTAGTTTTAGATTAAAACGCTATATTCCTGTGAAGTAAACATTAATAGCATGCAACTTCGGTTATAATTACAATATTTGTATCACAACCATGTGGTTTCACAACAATAAGCAAATTGGAAATATTAGAAAGGATACAACATTGTAATTATTTAATTATTTAAACTAGAAATGAATCGTGCGGCTTATAATAATAGCGGTATATTATTATATTTTATTCTACCTCATTTTCACAAATGCTTTCCAATGCAATCACTACACACTTACTACTGCCTAACCAAAAAGAATGTAAATATGGCTGTCATTTACATGTTTCCACCTCCGAACTCAATTGCCGTACTGATTATTTTTAAAATTCGTAACAAATATAACGATAATCATATATTTAAAAACGTCATATTTATTAAAATGCTATTATAAAATTTAAAAGGCAACAAATGTAAAATATTTTCATNGACCACTCCCTTAAGAACATAAACAAAGTGGTCTAATTGATGTCTTCTAATCAAAATTATGTTTTAAATTAAACTATTTTTTAGGAAATGTGGCCATTTATATTTTTCATTTACCAGTTTTGTGGTAGTTCTATTATAAGTGCACAAAACAATATCTACAGCATCAATAGTGTAAACAGTGATTTTTATGAGCAGCTAAAATGTCCTCAGTATTGGATACAATTCCAGCAATCCTGTTACAGATTCATTAAATCACCTTTACGCCCCTATAATGAAGCTAGGCAAATTTGTCAAGTAAGAAATTAAAATTTTTAAACAGTTAATGTATACAAAATGTTATACTACACTTTTTTTAGTCTTATATACCTGAACAACAAGGAGGCATAGACTTATTATCAATAAATACATTAGATGAACATGGTTTTATTATACATCAATTAAATTGGCAAGATCCGCAGCATCGCCAATGGTATACTGGTGCTCATCAACAATCTCCTAATTATTGGCAAAATCCTGATGGTACTCAGTTATCAAACATGGAAAATGCATTTCTTAATGATATCGATCCCTATGGAAATATTGATTCTTATGGAAAAGATTACTTAGCATACAACTTTTCTAAGAGCTTGATGAAATGGGGCTTTCATCCAGTCAGAGGAGATGAACGTTTGCTGTTTATATGTGAAGGCAGTATTCAGTTATTGCAAAAACTAGTTACTGATGATAGAACTTACACTTATGGAGTTGAAATAGACAATCCAGAATATATTCCTCGAGGACCCTACTTTATTAAACAACCAGAGGATGTAACTTTTGATTTATCTAAAAGAAGAATTTATAATGATGTTTCTTTGAGGTAAGTTGTAACATATTTTTAGGTTTTTTGCAATGTATGTGGTTTATTCTTTCACAGTTGTTTAGCTGGAGGGTATCCTACTCCAACCTATGAGTGGTTTAGAGAAAGTTATGAAAATGATAGGCTTATAGCACAAAAAATTGATCCCCTTTCAGATACTAGTAATAGGTATACCATTAGTGGAGGTACTCTTATTATTCACAGTCCCGAACAGGTAAAACTGAAAAAATGAAAACTTATAGCAATTAGATCACCATCTGTCTCTTATTATAGAAAATTGATCGTGCTACATATCACTGTAAGGCAACTAACAAATTTGGTACAATAATATCAGAGAGTGCTCAGTTAAATTTTGGTTTTATTCTGGAATTTGTATTAAAGAGATCTCCTGAATCGGGAGACCAAAACTGGGGGAAAGCTGTGTATTGTGATCCTCCAAACCATTTTCCTTCAGTTAGATATTATTGGTCTCGTGATTATTTCCCAAATTTTGTTGAAGAAGATAAGAGAGTATTTGTGTCATATGATGGTGCTCTTTATTTCTCTGCTTTAGAAACTATTGATAGAGGCAACTACAGCTGTAGTGTACAATCTCAGGTTTCGGACACCGGAAAGAATGGGCCTTTCTTTCCATTGAGAGTTAATCCTCACTGTAAACCGTAGTTGTGTCGATTAAAATTCTTATTTAATAAATACATGTTATTGTAGCAAATTACCAACAATTGAAGTTTCCAAATAATTTCCCGAAGGCTTTTCCAGAGGCTCCAATCGCTGGGAAAGACGTCCGCCTAGAATGCATTGCTTTTGGCTAGTATGTTCTTTAATATAAATGTTACGGAATTTTTAATGATCTATTATTATCCGCAATTTTTAGTCCCATTCCAAGTTATAACTGGACACGAAAAGGAGGAAGCTTGCCTAGAAATTCGTTTCTAACTAGTTTTAATAGAGTCTTAGTAATACCAAATGTACAGGTGGAAGATCAAGGAGAATATGTTTGTAGGGCAACTAATGATAGATCTTCACTTGAAAATAACATCATGCTCAGTATACAAGGTTTGGTGTATTGATGTCCTTTAATAATTCTTTGTTTTTTTTATTGTGTTTTTGTAGCTGAGCCAAATTTCACAATTCCACTTACTGATAAACATGTTGATAGCAGAGGTGAACTTGTATGGACATGTGAAGCTTTTGGTATTCCTGACGTGAATTATACTTGGTGGAAAAATGGTCGTCAGTTAGGTAAATAATAAAAAAATGTTTTTTAATTTGCTTGTTTATCAGTCCAACCATTTCTGGAGCTTTACATTTAAAAATCGATCTATGAAATATCTGAGTCCATGAGTGGTGGCAGTGATGGCCAAATATTTTATTTTTAGTGATGGGTTATATGGATCCTGAAGATACAGGAAGAATAAAAATACAGGACAATGTATTAACAATACTTGATGTTAATGATGATAGAGATCCAGGAATGTATCAATGTAGAGCTGCTAACACTTTGAAAGCTAGGTATTCCTCAGCCCAACTGCGAGTGCTTGGTAATTTCAATTTTTGGTATATATTTTACTTTTTTTTCTAACTGGATTTTTAGCTTTTAAGCCGTCCTTCAAAAAACATCCTTTGGAGTCCGAAATTTACGCTGCTGAACAAGGAAATGTTACTATAACCTGCAGTCCAGAAGCAGCTCCTAGACCTAAATTCATATGGAAGAAAGATGGCAATGTTATAGGTTTGTTTGTCAATATTTTATGTGTTTATTTCTTTAAATTGCGTATTTTTACGTATTACAGGCGCGGGAGGTCATCGTCGTATTTATGAAACTGGTAATTTAGTAATTAGTCCCGTTTCTAGGGATGACGAAGGAGTTTATACTTGTACAGCAAGTAATGAACTTGGGATGGATGAGTCAAGAGGCCGACTTATAGTACTTCGTAAGTACAAAAATGAGTTTCTAAATAAAAATCTACGTTTATATTTATAAAAATAAAATGCCTTTCCATAGATCCCCCTAGATTACTCGAACCATTACGACCGAGGATCGTTACGTCAGTAAACAACCTAATCTTTCTTTCTTGCTATGCTGAAACAGAGGAAATGTTAGATGTAGCCTACATATGGAAACATAATGGCATGAGGATTCGCGATATTGACGTACTGAGTTCAAATGGACATTTGGTAAGACTTAAAAAAAAATTAATACAAAAAGTTTCACATTAATTATTTTTGAAGTACATGGATGGAGGGAATTTACATATAATAAACACTACATTTTCGGATGCCGGGGAATACGAGTGTTTAGTAAAATCAGCAGTGGGTAAAATATCTTCGAAATCCTATATTGTTATTGAAGGACCTCCAGGTCCTCCAGGTAAATAATGAACAAAAGAGAATTAATATAAATAATATTCACCATGAGGTAATTTTTCTGCAGGAGGTTTAGAAGTGGTCGAAATAAAGAAAACTTCCGTTATTCTTCGATGGACTGATAGTGCTTCACATGGGCGACCTATTTTAAGTTACACAGTTAGTGGTAGAACTAATTGGAATTCTACGTGGGTTAATTTAACTCATGGCGTATACGCTAAGAAAATAGACCGTTATACGGGAAGAAAAGAAGCAGTCATTGAAAATGTTCTTACTCCTTGGTCAGTTTATGAGTTCAGAGTTAACGCGTGGAATCAGTTGGGAATGGGGCCACCTTCTGCACCAAGTCCAAGACATTCTACCCCACCTGATAGACCTTACATTGCTCCCAAAAATGTTGGTGGTGGCGGAGGAAAAATTGGAGACTTAACTATTACATGGACACCTCTCAGAATGGATGAACAAAACGGACCTGGTATTCATTACAAAATATTTTGGAAGAGGAAAGATGATGAAGTCGAATTTCAAACATTGTTGTTAAAGGAATTAGGAAACGTTGGCAGAGCAGTTGTAAATATTGATTCAAACTACTATTATTCACAATATATAGTTAAAGTCCAGGTAATATTACAAAAAAGATAGTAGTGAAATAAATTAATTGCCTATTAATTTTCAGGCATTTAATGAAAAAGGCGCAGGACCTGAAAGTAATGAGGCTGTAATTTATTCAGCAGAAGATATGCCACAAGTGGCTCCTCAACTTGTTGTTGCACTGTCATATAACTCCACAGCCCTCAACGTTTCTTGGCAACCTATTGAGCAGACGAGAGAAAAAGTTAGAGGAAAACTTATTGGACATAGGGTACGCAATCGTTTGTTAGTTTGAAACCCTTTCGTAATACTTCTTCCTTTTATTCAGATTAAATACTGGAAGAAAGGCTTTAAAGAAGAAGATAGTGTCTACTACTTATCTCGTACAACAAGACCCTGGGCACTTATCGTCGGTTTGCAACCAGATACGTATTATTTTGTTAAGGTCATGGCCTATAATTCAGCAGGAGAAGGACCTGAAAGTGAACGTTATATTGGTAAATAAAATCTTAGAATGATTCAAATGAAATGCTACTTCATTTCGATTTATTTTTGTAGAACGAACATTTAGAAAAGCTCCTCAGAAACCTCCTTCATCTGTCCACGTTTATGGTGTCAACCCATCTACGGTTCATGTCGTTTGGCGGTATGTGCAACCATCGTTAGAAGAAGAACCTTTGCAGGGATACAAAGTTTGTTTCAATTACATATCCATTTTATAAAAATTTAACTTTCAATAATTTTTTTTAGATACGTGTTTGGGAAGTCGATCAAGACATTTCAAAAGCAAACGATACCATTATTCCTGTGGGAGGTAAATTAGAAGCATACATTTCGAATTTATCACCAGGGAAAACGTACAGGATGCGTGTTCTGGCCTATTCAAATGGAGGAGATGGTAGAATGAGTTCGCCAGCCCTTACGTTCCAAATGGGTAAATTAAATACCCTTTTCATTTAATAATATTTTTTCTTATTCTCAAAAAAAAAACCGCTAATGTATAAATATTTAAATTAATCCTTTTTACTTTTTTGTAGGAGATCCGTCATATTATAAGAATGGGGGTATTATATCTGGTTGTGAATTAACATGTTTTTCACTTGTTGCCTTAAATATTTTATACGTTTCCTTCTACGGCATTAATAAGTATTTTTTTGTATAGAATTTGTTGATTGATATAAGTCTTGCACATTTCTATTTCACAAAGCGCATAACACCGTTTGAATAAATTACGCCATTTCCGTTAATTAAAAAAAAAATATATATAT
>NW_020438858.1:346111-350286 GCF_000699045.2 Agrilus planipennis | reverse complement strand
ATTAGTTTAGCCGTTTCGAAGATTAGCCCGCACAGATAGAGAGACAAATACAGTATTATTTCGTTATAAAGGTTAAATAATTTTTTAATAACATTTTAAATTTAATTTAAGTATATTAGAAATATTGCCCTTATCTTCCACAATTTTTACTCTTAATAAAAAAACAACGGAATATGAATATTGGATGTAATATATGTATATAATAGTAGTTAATAGACATCGAAAAAAATATATTTTAGAATATTTTTGAAACGGCCCTGTATTTTGTAATCGTTAACCTGAAGCAATCATATGTAAACATACTTGATTTTTCGTAATATAACTTTTTTGCTTCAAGCTCTTTTTGTGACACTTGTGCAGTAAATCTTGTTATAATTCCTACGCACAAAAAGTTGGGATAATGACAGCATTTTATTAAGCAGTCAATAAGGAGTGTAAGGATAAAATTAAATATGTGGATACTTATACATAAAATATTAATTGATAGATGAAATTCTTATATGCATCTTAAAATTAATTATACTGAAACGCACTACCAATAAAGACGTGCTTAGAGGAAGCGTTTGTTGAAAATAAATAAAATTAAATCAACGATAAAAAGCGCGCACTTCTCCAATTCGGAAAACTCAAATAAAACGTGTGAAGAACATTGAAGGCGTATTATTCACAAATATCACGTTATTGTTGAACAAATAAGATTCTCTTTTGGTAAATCAAATAAGACTAGTTAAGTATGATTTAATTCTTGCAAGCTTCAAAAATTATTGTAAATATGAACAAATATTTCAAATTTGCTCAGTGTATTAATTTAATTTGTTTTTTTTTATTAAAAAATGACGGAAATTATATTAAGTGGACTTCAGTCTTGTAAATACGTAAATATATAATTTTTTATAATTTATAAAAACTTGAACTTGTACAATTAATCTATTTAATCTTGTTATAAACAAAAACTAGAAATAATTAAATAAATAAAATAGTACAGATATATAAATTAGGAAAAATTGTCGTCTGTCTGTTTGTCCATCCATGCGGACTAATCATTGAAATAGTTGAACCAATTTCGATGGGACTTCGTAAATATGAAGAGTGGTTGTCAGGAGTGACCTAGACAATTTTATTTAAATTGTTTATTGGTTATTACAAGTACTTTTATTCTAAACAATTAAAAATATCTAATCTCATGCGAGCGGGCAAAACTTTAGTCTTTAATAAAATCGAAACTAAAAATGGAAAGGAATAAATCCAGTTGCAGGTCAACATTTGCGATTAATAATAAAAGTAATAACAAAAATTAAAATAAAAATAAGCAGAAGGAATGAGAATCGAATATTTATTACCGGTTATTTAAAAAGAAGCATTGAAGATGAAAATAATTTATTTGGTGAATGTAAAAGTTGGCCTTTTTGATCGTGGAAGAATGAAGATGGATCAGTATGGATCTCTACATATTTTTTACACCTATACAGATTAAAATTATTAATCTTACATTTGAAACTTAATTTACGAAAAGATTTGCTTCAGAGTCCGCACATCTTAACGAATAATGGGGAATGGAGTTGCAACGTTTCACTATTTATTCTTTGATCTCCTATTTATATGACATAAAAAAATTAGTAAGATATGGATACGGATAAAATGAAATACATATGCATTTTAAGAAAAGAATTGTTTCGGTTTTTGTTTAATCAATTATGGTATGAGTATGATTAATGGTGGGTGATAATACATGAACGAATCGAAGTGAATATCGAAACATTTTTTTGCTATTTTTTCGAATTGTTCGTTATTCTTTTCGAATTATCTATATTTTTAATTCAATTTGTTTACCTTGCGAATGTATTGCAAAATGCTCACATTTTGCATAAAAACAGGACTTCTAAAAAACTCCTCGCGGTGTCCTTACTCCTTTGTAACCACTGACGAAACGTTGGTATTTTCCTTTTTTGTGTACAATATTTTTTCCACAATCGGTAAATGTAAATTTAAAACATCAAGATCAGATATAATAAATTATTATTATTTAGGTACTTCCATAGCAGGGGCGGATTCAGGAACAATTCTTGGTTGGGGAAAATTGAGTTTTTCTTAAATATAGTTCCTGGAATAAGTTCTACTAATACGCCGCATTTTTCAAAATTCTTCATAATTTACCTGCATTTTCAATACCTTTATTGTATATCTATGTATGTATGTATGCACGAATATATGTATTTATGTATGTATGTATAACTACTAAAAATATGTCTGTAGGAAGATAATTTAAATAGGAAAGTGGCACTTAAGTAAAGTAAAATCGTATACGTTAGGAATTCTGTCATTGCGATTTAATAACACTGTATTAGTTTCTAAAAAGGCCAACGCAAACATGTACTTTAAGCAAATATTCGAAAATAAATATTAAATTTTCGCCTGTTTTTTGCAAATTTATTAAGCATGTGGCGAAAATTAAACAGTAGAACATTTTGTTACGTAAATTAAATTGTACCTACATGCGCTGACGAACCTTGGACCTATTTTATAGTCAAGGTAATAGTCTTCTAGCCTATTCTGCGTGTAGGTATGCAAATTCATTTTAGTTTGTATACTATTATCTGCACCATTCACATAAAACTATTTTCAACTGTTTATAATNTACTTATTATTTAAACAGCATACTATAAATGTATCTTTATGGTCTAGTTAGTCTACATATTTTTTTATGAATTTCTTAACCGTAACAGTATTATTACTAATTGTCTTTAAATTTAAACCCTATTTAAATTTATAGGGTAAAAGACATGCCCCCGCTCTATTTAGTATCAATATGGGTTTTCCATTATAGGAAAATATTAGCGAAGATTTTAAGTTTTATAGTGCTACTTTCGGTGTTAACGAAGAAGGATACAGTTATTTGGATTTATTTAGAAAATTAATTACTCAAATAGGTAAAAGTTAACTTATCTTTGCTGTTAATCGAATTTGTTTGTAATAATTATTGGTTTAGGAAATGCCATGGGCTATGTTCGAATGATAAGGTCTGGAGGCAGGAGATGTCTCGCGGACGCCACATGTTTTATACCAAATTTAAAAGAAGCAGAAACAATACCAGAAATGCTAAATGAAAGCTTACCAGAGCAAGTTAAAGCAGCTTCACTTGGTTTTCAAAGAGATTTAAAAAACCTCATTGAAAATTTTGAAGAAGCGACAGAATATTTTCAGGTTTATTATATAATTGAAATAATTAAATTACATCAGAATTCATTATTTCTATTTTAGCTGTTAATTAACGTATTTGCACCCGTATTTAGAGAATCTCAGAATATGCATTTAAAAAATTTCTACGTTATCATTCCTCCTTTGACAATAAACTTTATTCAGCATATAGTTGCATGTAAAGAAAGACTTAGCAAAAAAAATAAAACGGGTGCAGCGTTTACTGATGATGGTTTTGCTATGGGTTTGGCTTATATAATTGAATTGTTGGATCAAACCAGCAATTTAAATTCACTCCATTGGTTTCAGTCAATAAATACAAAAATTACAGAACAACGGAAAGCACTAGAAAAACAAAAATGTAAGGAACACAAGGATGATGAAAAGCTTCAGCAAACGTTATCTTTAACTGAGAAACGACTAGATACTTTTGATAAGGTAAAGATTAATGAAATACACATTGACTATTTTTAATTCAGTCATATTTGGTTTGTAGGAATTCCAGCTGTTATATTTTAATTTTAATAGTGCCAAAATTTTTTTCAAGACCTAAAACATACCATTTATATTTTTTAACACTTTTCTATTATGTAAATTCATGTATATATATTTAAATATACCTAAATAAAAGCATTTTTGTTTTAATATTTAAATGACTAGAGGGATTTAAATAAAATAAAATTTAAGATATTTAATTTTATTACTTATCAAAAGAGCAACAGAACTAGTACAATATACATCATTTACTTTTTAGCCTGAGCTACTGCTTCGTCCTCTTTTTGATAAGACTGTGTAATTTCTTGTTTCTTTGTAGCAATACGTTCCAGACGTCGTTTTTTAGCTTCCCTTACTTTATTTCTCCTAGCTTCTGCTTGATCTTTCAACATCTTGCTACGTGCCTTCTCAGCTTTCTTTTTATGGATGTATTCCATTAAAACCCTTTTGTTCTTAAAAACATTACCTTTGGCTTTCATGTACAG
>NW_020438858.1:330979-345250 GCF_000699045.2 Agrilus planipennis | reverse complement strand
AATACCAATAAATTACATAAGTGTTTTGTAATGTACGCTGCGTTACAAGAATTCTGAAAGGAATTACCTATTATGTTTTTATTTTATTATAATAGAATAAAAGGCTGTTGTACTTATATTTTACTTACGTTTAGGTACCTAACATAAATTAAAAAACTGAAGTAAGAAACAATAAAAACATACAGTCAAATAAATGTAGTTATGTGAGACAGTTTTACAAAAGAAATGAAGATTAAAATGAGAATAAAAATTCAAATCACTATCACTATTCCATACCAGTCTGGACTGAAAAAATTCAGGATTTACTAAAAGAGTAACTTTTCTAAAATTTAACTACGAAACTCTTAAAAGCTACGAAAAGTAAAGTAAAAGTTGTTGGAGAAAAGAAATCGCCCACTAGGTTCTCACGATTACTTTATTCTAGGAAATAAATAGAACGTGAATTGCACGGTCTCTTTAATTGAAAATAATCAACTACTTTTTCCCGATCCTTCGAATAAAAAAATTCAACAAGTACTTATGATATCTATCTTACACAAGAATAATATCAACTTAATGAGGCTTATTGTTAGTGGTCAAAAAATTTAATGAAAAGTTACATGACCACCAAAATATTAGAGAAGCGGGTACAGAACAAAAACAAAATAACAAAGAAATTAACAACAGGGATCGAGGCAATCAATATAATTTTTTTTTTAATTTCTCTAGTATTATAATTTTTTAAATATTCATATAAAACATATTATAGAGTATTGGCAGTTTCTTCTACTGTAATCTCTTAATTTTTCTTTTACCTGATTAGGTTTTTAGTAAACACATTTGGTTAGTTTTCAAAGCTATAAAACAGACCAGAACAACAACGATATGATGATGTTTTACACACTTTTGTCTGCAGAAAGAGTCAATAAACCTGGTTTGTAAGTAAAATAAACGGTACTTTTTAATAAAAGAAACAATAATAAGCAAGCTAATAAGATGGGCTACTTCTTCAGTAACTGAATATACCGTAGTGTTGACAGTCAGTTTTCATCTGTAACGATAGAACAGATTTATATCTATGTCAGGAAATAATTACGTTTCAAGGAAAAAAAATTGAATTCTAATTACTTTTTTATTGACAAAATAAGCACCCTATTATACACATATAAGTAAGAGTGTCGTACAATTAATCTATTTAATCTTGTTATAAACAAAAACTAACATACAAAAATTATAGCAATGCGTACCTATCAGAAACGTCCGGTAGCATACATGTAACAATTATTTGATTTAGTGGGTAAAGTATAAAAGTTAAATTAACAATTTCTAGGTAGGTCATTGTTTATTATTTAACAAAGGGTGAAGGAAATCATACTGGAAGGTGAAAATTAAAAAATTAATGTGAAAATACAAATTACGTTGTACAATTTCTAAAAGAAAAGAGATATCGTCACGGTCAGATCAAAATATCGGCCCGATTTATACTATCGGCCAAGTCAGTCAAATAACGGGTACGTTTTCGTTAGAGATAAATACCGCGGTTAATTGACTGAACCATGACTTAACTATAAAATGTGTGCTATAATATTTTATTTGACCGACCGTCACTCGATCGATTATATAAATCGAACTTGAAGTAAGTATTAAGGCTCGATTCATACTGTCGGTTAAGTCACGGTCAGATCAAAATATCAGTCCGATTTATACTATCGGTCAAGTCACAGTTAAGTCACGGCACGGGTATCGTTAGAGATAAATACCGTTGTTAATTTTCTAGACCATGACTTGACTATCAAATGTGTGCCGTAACTTGACCGATGTTATAAATCGGGCTTAACGTGAGCATTAAGGCCCGATTATCGTTAATGTCGGTTAAGTCATAGTCAGATCAAAATATCAGCCCGATTTATACTATCGGTCAAGTGACGGTTCGGTTATAGTTAAGTAACAAATTAACTTCCTACGTCCATAGGGGTGGGGGGCGTGAATGCCTTAACACCCTCCCAGTGGTTACGCCACTGTACGATATTTGCAATGTATCTGTTACTGACTGCTCAATGCTGCTCAGGTTGCTGATAACATTGAGACCTGACGCGAGTTCAGGTAGCAATACAATACCTGTAATAATAGTAATGCAAACAATGGTAATATTATTAAGAGGAGAAAAATTCTACTCCATCAACGCTTGCGCCCAATGACTGAACAACAATCGACAGTTGTTGTTCAGAAGAAGCGAAATGCAGATGGTCGTTACTGCTTCAAGTTCGGTCTCGGTTCCCCGTGTTCTTTTTATCTTAAATTCGTGGGACGTGTTTTAGGTTAAAGCAGGTATAATAGGTACATAATAATACCCTTTTGGACACTTTCACTCGGGTACGTCATTATGCAGTCATCTAATGCAGATAACAAAATAGAACACTGATACCGTAGAAACGATAAGATAAAAGCGCCGTACCATTCTGAATACAAAAAAAATGCCAACGCAATTTTTTGGTTCGTGTTATTTTTAATTATTTAAATAAAAACAATGAGTAAAGTACCGACTGAGTGCTTATATACAATTATAGATTAATGTGATTCGTGTTTTTAAAACTGTGATTTATGCGAGATGGAGCCGGAAGACAACATATCGGTTAGGGTGGCTGTAAGGTAAGGAAAATACAAATTTGCAAAATTTATCCACAGTCAGGTACTGCAAAAAAAGAATGGTTCAAATTATCTATTAGTTATAGTTACATCGAAACTAGGTCAAATTATAATCATTTAATTAAATTAATAAGCCGCATTACTTAATTTATTCTAAATATATCCTATTTCGAAATTATTTTGAATTATCTTAAATAAACATGTATATGTATTTCAAAATCAAACAAACTTTTACTACGTTGCTTCCTTAAGTAACAATTTTTTAATAGGTAATGACAATGAGGGAAAAATTTATATTTTTAGAAATTGATGTATATTTAATTTGTCTATGTCATATCGCCTGCGGCAGTGTCGTTTTAGGAAATGAATGAAAAATCTATCTTATTTAAACAAACCAGTTTTGAAATTATGTTCATACATATGTATGCATGAGTGTGTTTTTAAACATTAAAAGAGAAGCACTTTGTCTTGTTATTCCTTTTATAAAAATCGAGTATTTTGCTTGAACATAAAATTATTAAACTTTTTGTATTCCTTACATGGATGACATACCTATTGTAAGTACACATTATACAAACAACAAACATCCGAAATAGAACGAAGAAAATTAGCACCTTGACTTGTCAATGAGGGACAAATATTCAAATGGTTACAAAAAGCAAAAGCAACTTCACTTCGACGTTTTATTAGGTATACATTTTCTTTTTAGTTAAAAAAATATCTACTATATTTTGCCAGCTATATTTCCCAAAACAGGTTTTAAAATTCGTTGTGCCTAGGTGTCATCTTTTAAATACCAATAAATTACATAAGTGTTTTGTAATGTACGCTGCGTTACAAGAATTCTGAAAGGAATTACCTATTATGTTTTTATTTTATTATAATAGAATAAAAGGCTGTTGTACTTATATTTTACTTACGTTTAGGTACCTAACATAAATTAAAAAACTGAAGTAAGAAACAATAAAAACATACAGTCAAATAAATGTAGTTATGTGAGACAGTTTTACAAAAGAAATGAAGATTAAAATGAGAATAAAAATTCAAATCACTATCACTATTCCATACCAGTCTGGACTGAAAAAATTCAGGATTTACTAAAAGAGTAACTTTTCTAAAATTTAACTACGAAACTCTTAAAAGCTACGAAAAGTAAAGTAAAAGTTGTTGGAGAAAAGAAATCGCCCACTAGGTTCTCACGATTACTTTATTCTAGGAAATAAATAGAACGTGAATTGCACGGTCTCTTTAATTGAAAATAATCAACTACTTTTTCCCGATCCTTCGAATAAAAAAATTCAACAAGTACTTATGATATCTATCTTACACAAGAATAATATCAACTTAATGAGGCTTATTGTTAGTGGTCAAAAAATTTAATGAAAAGTTACATGACCACCAAAATATTAGAGAAGCGGGTACAGAACAAAAACAAAATAACAAAGAAATTAACAACAGGGATCGAGGCAATCAATATAATTTTTTTTTTAATTTCTCTAGTATTATAATTTTTTAAATATTCATATAAAACATATTATAGAGTATTGGCAGTTTCTTCTACTGTAATCTCTTAATTTTTCTTTTACCTGATTAGGTTTTTAGTAAACACATTTGGTTAGTTTTCAAAGCTATAAAACAGACCAGAACAACAACGATATGATGATGTTTTACACACTTTTGTCTGCAGAAAGAGTCAATAAACCTGGTTTGTAAGTAAAATAAACGGTACTTTTTAATAAAAGAAACAATAATAAGCAAGCTAATAAGATGGGCTACTTCTTCAGTAACTGAATATACCGTAGTGTTGACAGTCAGTTTTCATCTGTAACGATAGAACAGATTTATATCTATGTCAGGAAATAATTACGTTTCAAGGAAAAAAATTGAATTCTAATTACTTTTTTATTGACAAAATAAGCACCCTATTATACACATATAAGTAAGAGTGTCATTGTCCACTCTAAAATTTACTGCAATCAGAAAATCAATGAGCCATAAAAGGATTGTGTTTAAGACAAATTGAAGGAAATAAAGGGGAAGATTAATAATACGATTTTTTCTATCCAAAGAATAGATTCTAAGATGTAGATGAGACGTTTCAGTCATTAATATTTGTGACCCTTTTCAATCAACTTTGAAAAAATAAATTTAGTCTCTGTAATAGAAAATTATATTTTACTTAAAATTAAAACGGCGAAATAAACAAACATTCGTGATTGAAACGCATATGTATATTATTTGAAAGAAAAAATCGTATTATTCATCTTCCCCTTAATTTAACTTCCATTGTTAATTCAAAAATTTACAAATCAAGGAAACAAAGTTAACAAAAAACAATAAAAATTTGTTATTTTAAATGGAGAGTGAACTTCAGTTTGATATTTGTTATTTAAAATAGATAAACATATTTATTATTTAAAATAGGTATACGTAAATATATAAAACGAATATGCTTTTACAGAAATTCTAAACAATATCGAAATAGGTACTCATACACTATGTTATTACCCTCTAATAAGATATATAATTTTTACGGTCAATTTTTAATTTTTCGTAGCTATTAAAAAAAAAACATTACAACTATCAACTTTTAACTGTTGTTACAGTCATTGTTTATTTGTCATACTTCTGAGACCATCTGCAGAGCAAATATTTGAAACATGCCTTGTTCATCTTTTTGGTTTTTGCATGTTTATGACCGAGTTATATTTAGTGGCATTATTTTCTACAACATGAATATTGGGGTTACGAATAATTTCTTACTTTAACTTTCGGCTATTACATTTTCTTGTTCATTTCATTTTGGATTAATTTTTTAAAATTATTAAATGAGATGTATTTTTAATCATGACATAATAGATACACTCTGTACAATTTTTTTGACACCGAAATTCATTCTGTAAATCCAATAGCTTTTTTGAATTAATTTGAAACATAAAAAATGGCATTAATATCTATTACATCACCGCTTGAATTGTAAGTAAAGAGACAGCAGTAAAAGGAAAAACCTTTAAACACAACTAGTTTGAGTGTGTGTTAATGATAATTTATACAAAAAATTTACACATTAACGATAAGTGTAGATTTTAGACTTTTAGTTTGCTTAATTAATATCTAATGCTTTTTTTGTAATGAAACAATTGTAGATAAATAGACAATACCTACTTATTAGGTGCATGAGTATTTCTAAACTTAAACCCATATATGATTATTTTGTGGGTATTCAAACACTGTAATAAGTATGGGCCTATAATATAAAACGTTTCTTTTGTTTTTAAGTCGGCTGTACATAAGCCAACTTTGAAACTAATTGTTTCCGCTATAACGTGGTCCTTAATTTAGCTTTCGTTTCAGAATCTAATAATATAAGACAAAATTAGCTCCAAAGGCACTAATGATCCTTGAAGCTCTTTTTTTTTCATGTACCTATGTAGGTACTACATGTCAAACGCCAGTAGACATTTCATTATTGACAGATATTTCGTAGGGTAATTATAAAAAACAAGAGGAATAATTAAAAAGAAATGAAACATATTTATAAAAAAATCCTGTTGCTATCCCTGTTAGTTCTTTTTGTCTACATTTTCGAGATAAGTATTAATATAACCAATTTTTTTTAAGTGATTACTATTTATATTTTTAAATACATCAATTACATATATAGGGCAAAAAATTGAATTTGTTGATACGAAAATATCTAAAAATAAATGTGTGTTTTTCTATGAATGACTGTTAGGCGTATTTTGTAATGTAAATTTTAAAAAATTAATTTTGTGTTTCTTAAATTAAATTAAATTTGCTTTATTCCAGAATTAGACCCCAAATACCTAGGGAAATTATTGAAATGTGCAATGTTTGCACCAGTGTTACCCCTGGAGAACCCCAAATATTTCTGGGATCTGATAGAGCATTTACATATGATTATGTTTTTGACATGGAAGATTCTCAAGAAACAGTTTACAACACCTGCGTTGCATCTCTAGTGGAATCTGCTTTGGAGGGGTAAAAATTTAAAAAATTAGTATTTTATTGATATGGGTTGGTAAAATTATAAACGAATGTAAACACTTACAGTTAAAAACTGAAACAGTTTCTCAATTACCAATCTTTGTTTTATTTATGGTAATTGATTTCGATTTTTTGAATACGTATTCGTAATTTTGTATAAAGAAGCATCTATTTTAATTTTGTCACGTCTCTAAAAAATCTACCCCTAATCAGCTGTGTATTAATGTTAAATTTCACAATGGAGATATTTTGTTTTAAGAACAGAACATTCAAGTGTATATGTATGATTTATGACACGAGAAAGATTATTAAGAATAAATTATAATACATCCAGGATTTTTACGAAAATACTTTCTGTGAAGATCTTTAAAATTTAGTTTACGTAGCATAACAAAGGTCATGGTTAATGTGTCTTCAGTGACTGTTTGTTAAATTAGCAATTAGAGTTCAACAGAAAACAAAATGAGAAAATTTATCCAAATTATAGTTTCGATTTAAAAAGTAATGTTAATTACTGTCTTACCTATTAAAACTTTTATGTACACTGGTAGAAAAATCTTGTAAAAATTACCATGCTGTCTCAATCTGGGTGCCTCAACTGACAATGGAAAAATTTCTATGCTTTTTAGTAAAAATTATGAGGTTCTCTTACAAAAATTATTGAACTAATATTGAATTTTGTCAATGCATGTCTTGCGCCAATTTTGTAGTGACGAGCATGGTAATTTTCCTAAGAATTTTCTCTCCGTGTAAAATTTATTTTTGAAGTCAGTTTAAAAAGAACAATTTATTATTAGAAAAATAAGTAAAATTAAGAAGCAATATAAAGTCACGACATCACATTTGAAGTTTTAAGTAATATCGTGTAAAATTTTATTTGAAGAAGACTAAGAATGAAAACTTAAAAATCAATTATAAACATAAATAAGAACCTTTTTTGCGTAACTCATGTTTGCTGTTTGTCCTATTATTGTAGCAAACAAGCTATAAAAAGTGAGTTGTTGTAACCTCTGTTTTCCACCCACATGGACATTTACCAACCTCTTTTGCATACCCTCGTTCTGATGTAGCTTTTCATTAATTTATTCGTAATATTTGCTATTTGATTTTAAATTAGGTATAATGCAACAGTATTAGCATATGGACAAACAGGGTCAGGTAAAACGTATACCATGGGTACAGGTTTCGATATCGACTTAAATGCTAGTCAGGTGGGAATTATCCCGAGGGCAGTCGAACATCTCTTTCATGGGATTGATTCGAAAATTAAAACAGCCAGAGAAAATGGTATGGTTGCACCGGAGTTTCAAATTATGGTTCAGTTTATGGAATTATATAATGAAGAGGTCATTGACCTTTTTAATCCAATATTTAATAAGGTAATGAACAGGAATTAACATTAGCATACGATAAAAATAATTTGTTAATAAGATAATATATACAGTGTGGCTCATTAAGGACGGCGCTCACACGGCCATTATGTAAGTGATCGAGCTACCATGTCTCAATATCACTAAAATTCAATAATATACACATGTGCATCTGTAAATTCTGAATTTAAACTTCATATTCTTTTTTGAATAATTGTTGACTAGTTAACCATCTTAAATTCCAGTTTGAAAAAATTAAATGACGTAATTTTCCGGAAAATTTTCAAAAGCATCTAGACACTAATCATTGAGTTAAGAGGGCTTGAAACTTGAAAAGCCGAAATTAAATGCAACATTTGTAATTTCACTAATTACTGAGAGTCTTTTGTTTCTATTGTAGGAAAAACTGTATAAAATTCATGAAGATCCGTTCACGGGGATACAAGTTAAAGGGATAATGTTAAAGACTGTAATGTCTGCGGAAGCGACGTTACAGTGCCTCCGAATGGGGGCTCTATCTCGAACAACAGCTAGTACCCAAATGAACACACATTCTAGTCGTTCTCACGCAATTTTTACAGTCCATGTAAAACAGCAACGCTTAGTACCTTCTGATGATGGTAGTAATGAAGTAGAAACGTTGACATCGAAGTTCCATTTCGTAGATTTAGCTGGTTCCGAACGATTAAAAAGAACAGGAGCAACAGGAAACCGAGCCAAGGAAGGTATTTCCATTAACTGTGGCTTATTAGCTTTAGGAAATGTAATATCTGCTTTGGGTGACCCAAGCAGAAAAGCCCTCCACATACCTTACAGGGATTCCAAATTAACCCGATTACTCCAGGATAGCTTAGGAGGTAATAGTAAAACTGTTATGATTGCTTGTATAAGTCCTAGCGACAGGGACTTTATGGAAACTTTAAATACGTTAAAATATGCTAATAGGGCTAGAAATATTAAAAATAAAGTATTAATTAATCAGAGCAAAAGCTCCAGAACTATCGCACAACTAAGACAACAAATTGCCCAACTTCAATTGGAACTTATGGAATATAAGCAAGGTAAACGCATTATCGGACAAGATGGAAACGAAATAGTTAACGATATGTTCTACGAAAACAATATGCTACAAAATGAGCTAAACAATCTAAGAACTCGAGTAAAGGCTATGCAAGAAACTGTAGAAAATCTCTCCGCTAGAAATGCAGCATTATTAACTGAGAAGGCAGCGAAAAATTGGATAGGAACTGGAACTGACAGTCAAGTAGCTGACATGATTCAAGGCTACTTACAAGAAATTGAAGAACTGCAAGCAAAACTCATGGAGTCCAACAGCACTTGCGAATTGTTACGAAAACAACTTGCCAAATATCAATCCACAAGTATGTACAACAAATTGAGCATGGATATGTCACTTGGAGATATCTCATTAGTGCTCGAAGAAGCTAAAAAAGAACTTAAACTTCAGAAAGAGTCTTTGATAAAAAGCAAAAGTCACAGTATGTCGGAAGTGGATTCCGACAGCAGTACCGATGTAGATTTTGAAAGTGATAACGAATCGAAAGACATTGACGCCGATTTAAAACAAGAATTACTTAATATAACAACTGATATTGACATGAAGCAAAAACTTATTGACGAATTGGAACTCTCTCAGCGTCGCATGCAAACTATGAAACAACACTACGAGGAAAAGCTGTTACAACTTCAGTCTAGAATTAAAAGTACACAAGAAGAAAGAGATAAAATGCTACAGTCCTATTCAGTAAAATCTGATAATGACGACAACGTCAAAAAAGTGAAAGAAGAATACAGCAGAAAAATATCAGAAATGCAAAAAGAGCTTAAAAAATTGCAAGCAGCGCAGAAAGAACATGCGCGATTGTTGAGGAATCAAAATGAACAGAAAAACAAACTGCAATTGTTAAAAAACGAACTCACCGATATGAAAAGGGCTAAAGTTAAACTTATTAATAAAATGAAAGAAGAATCTCAGAGACATAAGGAGGCAGAAAGAAACCAAATAAGAGAAATTGCTCAGTTAAGAAAGGAGTCTAGAAAAAAGGCCAGTCTTCTTAGAGCTATGGAAGCAGAATGTAAAATAAAGGTAATGAATTTTAAAAGCATCCTCTTCAAATATTAACTTCTTTTTAATTAGGAACAAGTTTTGAAACGTAAGCAAGAGGAAGTATCCCTCTTAAGAAAGAATCAGATGCGAGGCCTTAGTGCTAAAGCAGCAGGTAGAATAAAAAATGAATTTTCGGAAAAAGCAGTAAAACGTAAATGGTCGCAAATTGAAAAAGCAATAAACAATATTGCAATGAACAGAAGTGGCTTAGTGCAACAAGAAGTTCGCATGGAACATTTCTTAGAAAAACGGGAAGCCCTGGGTAAGTTGCTTCACCTGGGGAAGTGATGTAGTATACTAAGTTTCATAAAATAATATTTAAATTTTCAGGTCGTGAGCTGGAGATTCTGCATCATCGCAGAAAGCAAGCACTTGCTAAAAGCCAGGACACAACACAGCTAGAAAGCCTTATAGAAGACGTGGAAGAAAATATAAAATACGTTCAGGAAACTATAGCAGAAGCGCAACAAAATGTAATGGAAATCGAAGAAACACAAGACGAAAGCGAAGAGAACAATATACAAAAAATTATAACATCTCTACAAGATGTAAACGAAGCTAAATATCTAATTCAGAAACTTTACGGTATGACTCTTAATCACAGTCACTTGGTAGCTCAAAGAGAGGCGAAACTGAAGGAAAACGAAGCAACTCTAGAAGAGGTGAGTTGCAAGTGACTATAAAGAACTTTGTTTGTGTAAGAGCATAATATCATATTATTTTCTCATTAGCTTAAACAAGAAAACGCTGTTAAGGGTCAACTGCTAGATCATATTCTTCACACTGAGTATCCAGTATTTAATAGAGAAATTGCCCCTCTCAGTACTTCCAGTAATACTAATGAAACAAGTTCAAACAATACTAGCAGATCTACGTCACCCATACCGTAAGTAAACAGTCAGTCTGATAAAAAAAGTGCATGTATGACACCCAAGTCTCACTATAAGAATTCGTTTAATAAATTTAATTTTTGTTATTAGTTTAGCTGTTCCAGAAAATAAGTCAAAAATCAGAAAGAGAACAGCAGACCCTTCGGAGCTACTTTTTGGATTGAAATCAGAAACAAATATTATGACCAAGTCAGAGAACGGTAACCATTTACAGCTAGAGCAGCCTTTAAAGCGGATACCGAGTTCTCCGGGGATTTTAAAGTGAGTATTCACAAATTAATATTTACATGATAAAAAGGAAAAAAGGATGTCATTTTAGGGACGAGCGATTATGAAAGTTCGTGACCTGCAACCCACGAGGGAAATACAAAAGCAATATCCCAGTTTACCTCCGGAGACATTCAAGCAAAGCAATGGATTTATTCAGAAACCCCTTTCCTCTTTTAACTTACACAAAGAGGTTGTCCTAATAATAATAATAGCCACACTGTTTCTTTTCATTTTCTGGTGGATTAAAGGTCTGGGCTTCTTGATAGTATATGACAATACCAGTTAAATTATACATCGACAGTTGTTTATAAATAACGGGAGGAATGTTTAAACAAAAAGTCAATCTCGTCAGTCATTAAATTAGGAGGGCATGGAAGGTGAGATCAGGAATAGACAAGTCTCGTATGTACATTCTAACATCTAACACGTTAAGGTGCTACTTGTTGCGAATTTTGCAGCTAATGTAAAACATAAAATTAATATCCAGTCTTGCTTATGTACCTTATAGTTCAGTGATAACGATTTTACAAAACATACTTAAATTCCTCAAATAAGAACGGTGTAAAATACATTAAGAAATTTTTTCTTTTAGCAGCAGTTAAAAACTATTAATTTAATTTCTAACCGACTACAGATTACATCAAGTTAATACGGAAAAATGCTCCTGCTATCACGCCCTCGCCGGGAATCGAGCTCAGGTCCTTGGTTTAACGCTCCAATGCTCTGAACACTAAGCTACTGCTGTCGCTCTCGTTGCCTATTGGTTAGAGTATTGATGCGTTAAACGAAGAACCCGGGTGAGGTCGTGACAACAATTTTTCCTCATTTACTGGAGGAGAAATTAAATTAATTTTACATTAATATTTAGAAATTATTGTAAAATGTGTATCTTGCAATTTGAAAATTTTCAAATGCCTATAAACATCTACTTGTATCTATACAACTTAGGTCTTTGATTATCAAAGCTTCATTTAGATAAAACTATTTGCGTAAGTTAAAAAATTATAAAACTTACAAACCGACACAAAATAATAGGTGGAATAGAAGATATGAAGTTACGTATTTTAAGTAGGTATACAGCTAAAAATGTGAATTATTGAGGCCTTTAAATTATTAACCCACATGTATTACGCATTAGCAAAATTTAAACTACTTGTTCACGACATAGCGACCGTGGATAGCAGCGTAGAGGCTAGTTTATTCAACTAATAAAATTACCTATTTTATATATGTAGGTTGCAAAATTTGTATCAACAAATATTATAACACATTTATGTATTAAGCCGATTTAAGTTTATAGCGTATATATAAAGCCAGTATTTTATACTACAGTAGTCAAACCTAAAAGGGTCGAGCGCAGAAATAGGTAGGTAGTGTGCCACCACATCTTTCTTTCTCTGAAGTTTTTGTGTTTATAAATAACGAAAGAAATGTATAGAGATAGAAAGGAAAGCAAATCAAGCCACGCTAGAGAGAGAAAGGATGTAGTGGCACACACAGCCTATCCTTATTTGTGTTAGATCATGCTGCTGTAGTTTCAGATGCTGCCTTCATGTATATACTCTAAAGTCTTAATAGTTTCCATTTTCATCCTTAGCATCTTTATATTTCATTTAAATAATTTTGTTCATTGAAGTGTTTTCATCTATTTATTTAATTTATTTTTGCTCTATTTTTAATTTATTGGATCAGTTTTTATTTGGTGAAAGTTCATTATGAATAGAAGGAACAAGTAAATGTTAATTAACATCTTACTGAATTTTATTTAAACTGCGACAATTGTAACATTTCCAATAATATTGTAAACTTGAAAAAGAAGTGTAGAAGAAGAAACAAATGTTGCAGTTTAATAAAATACACTTGACAGTTTTATCATTTATTTATCGCTTGTGTTTATTATAGTAATTCTGTATCAAATTTCTGAAGACTGTTATTCTATTTTGATCATTCCAATTATTCAAATTAAGAGAAAAAAAAACTTAATATGATACACAGTATGTGTTAGGTATCTGGTGGTTATTCAGTAAATAATAAGTGTATTTTTTAAAAAATGTACTTAATAGAAACTTGTGATTAGAAGAGACTGCATGATTAATCTTGTTAGAAGTTACATATTTTAATTTATTTAAAAGCAAACTGCAAAATTATTGACCAACTCAACGATAAATTTATGCATTTAATGATGTTACATTTTCAGTATACTATATTATTACGTTCATTATTCTTGCCAGACGAGGTAGTTTTAATTAACTTCTTGTGGTTTTCATTCTTAATTTAGTGATGGTTTCCTATTTAATTAAAAATAATCGCAAAAGTATATATCTAACTAAATAAAGTTACCTGAATTCTTGTCGCATCTGATGTTTTGAAAATTTTATTTATTTTCTGGCATAATTTTAGCGTATATAAACCGTCATTACCATTTGTTTAACGCTTAGTGTCCACAACTAATATTATATTAAAAAATAAATTGACCGTTGTAACCATAACTTGCCAAACTAACGTATCTTTCGTTGTCAACGCTTAATTTTACTGCTTTTGTTTTACTTTTTTGCTCTTTTACTGTGATATTTAGTCTTTACTTGTTTATTTCATCAGGTAACACTTTATAAACTACACATTATCTTCGGCAAATATAAATTAATGTAGTACCACCATACAGAAAATATATGTTTCTGGTTTAGTCAACTGGTAGTTTTAAGAGTGCTCTAGTTTAAGTGGTTTCTCGTTGTTTTAAAATACATAAGTAATAGTTATCTTCCGATAAAATAATAAATATTTTTTATACATACAAATTTAATACGTACAGTTATTAGTCATTGTTTTAAATAAAAATCTGAAAAACAAATAAGTAATTAATTGAAAGCGGGAAAATTTTAGAGATCAATAGCTATTAAGCTCTTTGCAATACGTTTATTGAGTATTCCTTATTTTTATTATAAAAATGATTATTAAACAGTATAATTATCGGCAAATATAA